>NC_139804.1:845000-942500 GCF_963457635.1 Microchirus variegatus
ATTAAATCATGAGCCCAAATCTCAAAAAGATTGGTCAACTTTCAGCAATAATCAAGAATGGTTTCAGGTTAGAAGGAACTCAAATGACCTGCTTCAAAAAGATGGAGGAGATTATGTCAGATTATGTCAGATTATGTCGTCAATCCACTTGTCAAGTTTTAACGCAACGAAATCAACTCAAACAAAAGACTTATGAACTCAAACAACTTGTCAAACAAAGCAAAACAAACAGAAATTTAAAACTTAAACTAAATTTTAATCCCCCCCCCCCCCTTCCTCTGACTCCATCGTGGCCTCTTCCACTTCCTGTGGGCGGGGCTTTTGAGGGTTTAAGGTGTTTCCCTCCATTTCCAGGTGTTTGGTCAAATCAGGAAACAAAGAGAGAACAGAGGTGAGTTTTTACGACTGAAAACTGACAGAAAGTTCTTCAGAATGTGGAGCGAATGATGTGAGTAACGTTAACTTCTCCTGAAACCTGTGGTTATTTCACTTTAATGTGTAAAATTGATGTTCTGGTTCAATTAAATTATAACGGTTTATAAGAGTGGATGTATACAATTTATATAAATAATTTAAAATAAATAATTAATTTAGAAAATTAAAAAGGAACATTTATTTTTTGTATTTTTTTGCAAGGTGATCTTTGATTTATTAGATTTTCATAAATTTTATTTCAAGTTTTTGTTATGATTTTTTATAAATTATTCTGTTATTTATGTTTTAATCATATTTTTATGTAATTGTTGTTGATTTTCTTTTTACACTTTTTCAAACGTTCTCTTGGTGAAGTCTTTAAAAAGAAAAAAGTCATTTTCACGTGGTCCTAATCCTCATCTGTAATTCTTTGTGGATTAAACTTTTTTTTAAATAAACTTTATTTAAACTTTTCCAGTACACATATACACATATACAAAAGACCTCAAATGGAATATAAAATTGCATCTGATCCTCAATTGTAACCTTGCCTTTATTGCCTTGTTGTGATTGATTTGTTTTCACTGATGTATTTATTTATTCTCAACAAAGCCTTGTAGATTTTATTTATTTTATTTTAGTTTTGATAAATAGATCGAGGAGATGCAATTTTAAATTCCATTTGAGGTCTTTTGTATATGTGTATATGTGTACTGGAAAAGTTTAAATAAAGTTTATTTAAAAAAAAGTTTTGGCCCAACACTGTGAGTCAACAGGTCGGTTGAAGACCTGCACAACAGCGCCCCCACAGGCCCGGAGAACTTCTGTTTTGTTACTTGCTGGTGTTTTCTTACTTGCTGGTGTTTTCTTAAACTCGGGCTGAACCATTATGGCAAAAATATTAGTCACAATTATTTTTGACTGATATTGAAATCATGATTAATAGACACGATTATTCATTGATTTCAAAACTTGAGTATTTATTGAACCACCAAAACTCAACTTTAAATATCTTTTAAAAGAACAGCCAAAAAATAACAAGCAAAAAAAATAATAATTATAGTAAATTAAAATAATAGAATAATAAACACACATGCAAAACACACTAAGTGTCTTCAGAGGACAGTCCAGTGTCTTCAGAGGACAGTCCTGATCCAGTGTCTTCAGAGGACAGTCCTGATCCAGTGTCTTCAGAGGACAGTCCAGTGTCTTCAGAGGACAGTCCTGATCCAGTGTCTTCAGAGGACAGTCCTGATCCAGTGTCTTCAGAGGACAGTCCAGTGTCTTCAGAGGACAGTCCTGGTCCGGTGTCTTCAGAGGACAGTCCTGATCCAGTGTCTTCAGAGGACAGTCCTGATCCAGTGTCTTCAGAGGACAGTCTTCAGAGGACAGTCCTGATCCAGTGTCTTCAGAGGACAGTCCTGATCCAGTGTCTTCAGAGGACAGTCCTGATCCAGTGTCTTCAGAGGACAGTCTTCAGAGGACAGTCCTGATCCAGTGTCTTCAGAGGACAGTCCTGATCCAGTGTCTTCAGAGGACAGTCCTGATCCAGTGTCTTCAGAGGACAGTCCTGATCCAGTGTTTTCAGAGGACAGTCCTGATCCTCGTCCTCTCCGTGGACATGGCTGGTTTGAGAGAGAGTCTTTTCTGCTGCCGTTCTGAGTTCCTGGTCGATCACAGAGAAGAAGTCCATCACATCGTGAAGATGACGGGACCTTTGGTGAGAATCTGCTCTGAGTTTAATCCACACTCTGTAAATCTGAGATTAATCCCTGACCTTTAATCTGTGTGAATCTCTAGCTTCTTTCTCGAATCCTCAACTACCTTCTCCCGTTTGTCGTCACCATGTTCTGTGGTCGTCTGGGAAATGAAGTGATGGCTGGATATGGATTAGCTTCTGCTGTGAGTCCTCGTCTGTGTCCGAGCTAATACAACAATTATTCTGTTTTCATCTGCGTCGTCGTTTCTCAGGAGTTTTCTTTCTAAGAATTCTGAGATTAAAGCTGGAATGTTGAGTTTTTTAGGGGCAGGTTTCTGAGAATTATGAGATTGAAGGCAGATCTGTGGATCTTTTTTTCCTGAGAATTCTACAATTATATACAATTTCGAGTTTGTTTTTTTCTGAGAATTCTGAGATTAAAGTAAAAATTACAAGGTTTTTTCCTGAGAATTTTAGACTAAATGTTCTGGTTTTCAGGCATGACGACGATAATTATTCTGTGATCTGTGCTGTTGTTTTTTAACTTCACTGAAAAGAACGACATGAGAACGTTTATTTTTGGAAGTTGAGAAAAGTCTGAATTCTGCAGTTTTTTCCCAAGAATTCTGAGATTAAATTTGAATTTTTAATTGTTTTTTTTCCATAGAATTCAAAATTCCAAGTGTTTTTATTTTCAACAATATTCACATGGCTCTAATTCTCTTATCCTTTGAATGTTGAATTTGAAATGAATCACATTTACGTTGATGTTTTTTATGTTTTGTATGTCTATGTATTTCAAACTAAATTGTGTTTCTTCTGGTTTTCAGACGATTAACGTAACGACCATATCCACAGGCTTCGGTCTGGCTTTAGCCTGTGATACTCTGGTGTCTCAGGTCTGGAATCATATTTTCATAACTTTGGACAAAAAAGTTTCACTGTAAAAAACTGTTTTGTAGATTCTACTTTAAACCACCACTCTCACCAACTTTTTTTAAAATAAACTAACTAGCATTTTTAATTTTGAAATCATTCATATTTTAATGAAATATTAAATGTTGCCTTGAATCATTTAAGTAAATTTAACTCAAATAATTTGAATACAAGAAAATTAAAGACACTCAAGTAAATATATTTTATAGTACAACACAATTGTATTAAGTCATTTTAACTTCCTTGAAGAACATTAAACATTAAACTAAACTAAAATAATCCAGATTGTTTAAAAACGTCAACATACTAACCACATCAACATCAATTATTATTATTTTTATATATATAATTGGATTTGAATGAGTTTATATATGTATAGGTACGTATATATATATGTATAGATACGTATATACATATATCTGTGTATATATGTATATACGTATATCTATGACGATAGATACAGATGATGGCTCATTATTTGGCAGTAAGTTTGTTGATGGATATAGATAATAGCTCATTATTTGGCAGTCAGTGTGTTGGTGTATATAGATAATAGCTCATTATTGAGCAGTCAGTACGTTGGTGCATATAGACAATAGCTCATTATTTGGCAGTCAGTCTGTTGGTGGATATAGATAAGAGTTCATTATTTGGCAGTCAGTTTGTTGGTGGATATAGATAAGAGCTCATTATTTGGCAGTCCGTCTGTTGGTGCATATAGATAATGGCTCATTATTTGGCAGTCAGTCTGTTGGTGCATATAGATAATTGCTAATTATTTGTCAGTAAGTCTGTTGGTGGATATAGATAATGGCTCATTATTTGGCAGTCAGTCTGTTGGTGCATATGGATAATAGCTCATTTTTTGGCAGTCAGTCTGTTGTGGATAAAGATAATAGCTCATTATTTGGCAGTCAGTCTGTTGGTGTATATAGATAATAGCTCATTATTTGGCAGTCAGCGTGTTTGTTGGATATAAATAATAGTTCATTATTTGGCAGTCAGTCTGTTGGTGCATATAGATAATGGCTCATTATTTGGCAGTCAGTCTGTTGGTGCATATAGATAATTGCTAATTATTTGGCAGTAAGTCTGTTGGTGGATATAGATAATGGCTCATTATTTGGCAGTCAGCGTGTTGGTGGATATAGATAATAGCTCATTATTTGGCAGTCAGGGTGTTGGTGCATATAGATAATGGCTCATTATTTGGCAGTCAGTACGTTGGTGCATATAGATAATAGCTCATTATTTGGCAGTCAGCGTGTTGGTGGATATCGATAAATATTGACTTTTTTTCATAAATATGATCTTATGGATGTTTATGATTGGTGGCCAAAGACTTTTGAATAACACACAGGTTGTATTCGTCTCTTTTTTAAAACCTGAACGTCTTCTGTTTGTGACTGAGTTTCTGTCTAAACTCATAACTTGTGTGTAAACAGACGTTTGGAGGTAAGAACCTGCTGCGTGTCGGAGTGATCCTTCAGCGCGGCGTCATCATCCTCATGTTGTTCTGTTTCCCCTGCTGGGCTCTGCTCATCAACGCTCAGATCATCCTCCTACGTCTGGGCCAGGAGCCCGAGGTGGCCAGGTAACCATGGCAACGCATCCATCCATGATATTACAATTTGTAATAAATATTAAAGTTGTATTTTATTATTCTGATTCTCACTGTAATTGTAGGACAGGGGGAAAAAAAAGCCCTTAATTAAAATCTGTAGAAACACTTCCTGCATTTTAACTGTTGGACCACTAGGGGGCAGTATAACGTCATTAAAGCAGAGTTCTCAGAGGAAAACTGCCATGATCTCTGTGAGTTTCTGCTGTTTCGAAGGTTGATTTTATTTATTTTTTAATTACACTTTTACACTAACGGGTAAAAAGTTGGGTTTTTTTCTGCATAAATTAACGAAACAAGAAACTTTAATCATCAAAGTTTAAAAACGTTTAATCACGTAGCTCAATTTACAATTACTACAATTACAATTATTAAAATTACAAAATCCGTATTTTACATCCAGAATATGCACTTTTACCTTCAGAGAGACGTGTATATATATGCATGTATATATTTGTATATGTGTATATATATATGTGTTTATATATGTGTAAATATATATGTGTTTATATATGTATATATATGTTTATATATGTGTGTATATATATGTGTTTATATATTTGTATATATATATGCGTGTATATATATATACACGTATATATATATGTGTAAATATGTATATATATACACGTATATATGTGTATATATGTATATATATATGTGTGTATATATGTATATATATGTATGTGTATATATATGTATATATGTGTGTATATATATGTATATATATATATATGTGTATATGTGTATATATATGTGTATATATGTATATGTATATACACATATATATATATATATATATATATATATGTGTATATACATGTGTATGTTAATATATATATGTGTTTTGATTGTATTGATTTCAGAATAGCGCAGCTGTATATCACAGCGTTCCTTCCTGCTGTTCCTGTGAGTCTCTCTCGTATAAATCATCACTTTTTACAATAATTATTTCACATATTTTGTGTTTTTTTTTTCTTTAAACACATAAAATGTTTAAATCTAACCTTTGTCTCTTTTGTGCAGGCGATGTTTCTGCGTCATCTCCAGGTCTCGTATCTGCAGAACCAGGTCCGTCCATACTCACGTTCATATGATGATTATTTGTTTTTACAGATACAGAGTTGTTAAATAAGAGAAAATAAATCACTTTTTTATCACTTTTTAAAATTTCTTTAACTCATTTATTCACCAGTTTTGTGTACAAATAATAGTTTTAGGAAAATGTATGAAACTCCCAGCCCCAAAACATGAATTAAAACCTCCCTTTTTCAATATTATTAAAATAAATAAAGCAGGTTTGGTTCGTTTGGTTGTGAGTCACATGATGTTGATATTTCATGTTATTTAATCTACATGATCTTTTTTGATGTCAAATCTGAGCCAAACAATATTTTGTGATTAAAGTTGCGTTCCATTTACATCGGAACTCGGAAGTTCCAGTTTGAGAAGTCGGAAAAAACATTGTTAGTGATTTTTCTTTGTTTGTTTGTTTTTTTAAACACGTGTCTACGATCATTATTAATATTTTATGGTGAAAGTCGCAGAGTTTGTTTTAAAAAGTCCTCGTCCGAGTTCCCGCCACAAATGGAACGCACTTAAACTGTCCGATGTGGAGTGATGATGTCGTCGGTGATCACATGACCTGGTGTTTGTGCACACAGGGAATAATCATGCCGCAAATGTACGCGGCTGCCATGGCTAACGTCGCTAACGTGCTCACCCACTATGTCCTTCTTCACTGGCTGGATCTGGGAGTTCGGTGAGAATCTACACACACACACACACACACACACAAAAGAAACACAAATTTACACAAAAAACAGACACACACTGAACAGTTTAAAGAAATAAATAATGTGAATAAACAGTAAATGTTTCATCAAAGCTCTTTTTTCTCCTGTAGGCTAATCTCTGAAAACCAGATTTCATATCTCTCTCAGCTAGCTAACTAACTATCTGTGCTATCTATTTACACTAACTATCTCAGCTAGCTAACAACAATTTATGTTAGCTAGCTAGCTAACAACAAGTTATGTTAGCTAGCTAACTATCCGTCTTAGCCAGCAAACTATCCGTCTTAGCTCAGCTAGCTATATACTTACGCTTACTAGCTAACTGTCTAACTGAGCTATCACTTTTTTTCCCCCATAAATTTGATTGTTTATCTAAATATAATTGTTTTATAGTTCATTAATATGCAGAGAGAGGTCAAACCTGCGGCCCATGGCCCACGTGGCCCCACCATCTATTACATTAGCATAAAATGTGCATTTTTGCCATTATTTATGTTCCTTTTACATCATAAACGTGTGCTGTTGTTGTTTTGCTTTAATCTGAACTCGATGATATGTCGTTCCATATCAAAAAAATGACTTTTATTTTGAAATCCTGTCAGAAATATTGTTATTATATATCTGTGTGTGTGTGTGTGTGTGTGTTGCAGTGGCTCAGCAGCAGCTAACGCTCTGTCTCAGATTTACGTCTGTGTTTTTCTCTTCGCGTTCATTCGCTGGAACAATCTTCACGTGAAAACGTGGGACGGTGAGAATCTGTTTGTTTTGAACCTCACGTGGAAACAGAGAGTGTTTTGTTTTCCACTCCTTTATTGTTGTTGTAAAACGTGATATCAGCACATGTGGAGAGTTCAGCTGCTCGTGTGGTGATTATTATTATTGAATATAGGAGAATCAAAACAAACAGGAGAAAGAATATTGTACAGCACATAGAGTAGAGTAGATTAATAATAAGTGAGTTTGTCTCCCCCTGCAGGCTGGTCTGTGGAATCACTGCAGGAGTGGGGCTCGTACATGAAGCTGGCCGTTCCCAGTACTATGATGAAGTGCTTTGAGTGGTGGGTTTATGAGTTTGGGGGATTCTTCGCAGGTATTTTATTCATTTATTATCAGTCAAATATTGGATTTTTTATTTTTATTTATTTTTTAAAGAAGTGATTTTTCGTGTGTGTGTGTGTGTGTGTGTGTTCTTGTACTTGCGGCATACTTAGGGGTTTTTAACCAACAAAGTGAGGTCATTTTTGACCGGTCCTCACTTTGTTTTCATTGAAATGACTTCCTTAGGTTGCTATAACATGCTATATATTCAATTTGTCAAAAAAATTGGAATTTGTCATTTTGGAAGACATACACCAGTGTGACTTTTTTGTCAAAATTTGGACCAAAGATTTTTGGTCAAATATTTTTTTCAAATTTTGGACGACATAGTATAGTATGACATTTTTGTCAAATTTTGGACCAAACTTTTTTTGTCAAATTTTTTTATTTTATTTTGGACGACATATATAGTATGACGTTTTTGTCAAATTTTGGACAAAAAAATTTCGTCAAAATTTTTTTCAAATTTTGGACGACATAGTATAGTATGCCGTTTTTGTCAAATTTTGGACCAAAAATCACAAAAAAAACAAAAACATCGAAAAAGTTTTCCAGCCCTTTTTGCTCTGGGGCTCCACCTGCAGACATGTTATGGTACTGCAACCAGTGGTTCTTTGTAGATGTCATTCATGAAGTAGATATTTGTAATTGTGTTGATTTATAAAGTGGTCCTCACTTTGTGTGTGTGTGTGTGTGTGTGTGTGTGTGTGTGTGTGTGTGTGTGTGTGTGTGTGTGTGTGTCAGGAATGCTGAGTGAAGACGAGCTGGCAGCTCAACACGCTGTGATCATGGTGTTGTTCATCACGTACATGGTATTTGTTTCTCCTGCTACATTCTCAGTTTAATATAACGCTCTCAAAACAAAGATAAACATTCTTTATAAACCTCTTCATCTAATAATAATTATTCTGCTAACGATTAATACTTTCTTTTGGTTTGTGGACATATATTTTAGAACATCGTCATTTCAATGGTTTTATTTAAAATAAGTATTATAAGTACATTATGCCTGTTATCTAAAACAGGTATAATTGTGTACATATATATAATATATATATATAAGTTATATAAGTGTTATATATATATATATGTATGTATGTATGTATGTATATATATGTATATGTATGTATATGTGTATATATATGTTTATATATGTATATGTTTATATACGTATATATATATACGTATACATATATGTATATATTATATGTATGTATGTATATATATGTGTATATATATATATGTATGTGTATGTATATGTATATGTGTATATATATGTATATATTATATGTATGAATGTATAAATATATTTTTATTATACGTATGTATGTATACATGTATATATTATACGTATGTATATATATATATATACATATATACGTATGTATATATACGTATGTGTGTGTATGTATACATATACATACATATGCATATATTGATTACATTAAAATGATGAATCGATAAGTAAGAATCAAAGTACTTAATACATTTGTAAAATGGATAATCTATTAGTCGATGAACTTTAATTAACTATGACTGATGTGAACACTGTCAGTATCAAACATTTCTTTATAATATTCATTTATACTTGTGTGTGTATATATATATATATACACATACACATTATTTACATTATGTTATGTATTTCAAAACTAGCATATGAATGGACGATGACATTAAAAAAACACGCCACACAAAAACGTACATGACGTCCATTAATGTGTAATTTGCACAGTTAAGTGAATGAAGAACTCTCTTAAATCCACAGTTTCCTCTTGGAGTTCAGGCTGCAGCTTGTGCTCGAGTGGGAAACGCTCTGGGAGCAGGAGACACGTCCAGAGCCGTCATCAGCAGCAGAGTGTCGCTCGCTCTCGCAGGTCAGTCCTTCTTTTTTCCGTGTCCTCTCGTCTTGAGTCTGACTGGTTTCACAGCTTCCGTCCTCTCACAGGAAGCATCTCCGTGGTCGAAGGTTTGGTGCTCGGCTCGACCAAATCGGTCATCGGCTTCATCTTCACCTCTGACCTGTGAGTCTGTTCGGCGACTGACTGAAGTCCTGGATCACATGACCAGAGGCCTCACAATCACATGACATTCCTGTACTTGCTGCATACTGAGGACCGTGTAACAGTGCTGGCAAAGTGAGGACCAGTGTTTCCACTTTATAAATCAGCACAATTACAAATATCTCCTTCATGAATGACATCTATAAAAAAAAACTACTGGGTGCAATACCATAAAATGTCTGCAGATGGAGCCCCAGAGCAAAAAGTGTGTGAATCACCAGGGCTGGAAAATGGGTTTTTGTGCCAAATTGAGGATCTGTGTTAAAAACAGAGTATAACATGTTCACAACATCAGGAAGTGATTTAAATGATAACAAAGTGAGGACCGGACAAAATGTCCTCACTTTGTAAAAATGACCTCACTTTGTTGGTTAAAAACCCCTCACTGGTCCTCAGTATGCCGCAAGTACAAGAACACACACACACACTGAACAGTTTAAATAAATAATGTGAATAAACAATAAATGTTTAATCAAAGCTCTTGTTTCTCCTGCAACTTCTGAAAACTAAATAGCTAGCTAACTAGCTCATCTTGCTAACTAACTATCTATCTGTGCTATCTATTTACCCTACTACTACTACGCTACTTACTTCGCCTTACGCTAACTAGCTGACTGTCTCGCTGAGCTAGCACTTTTTTCCCCGTGAAATTCATTGTGTGCAAAGATTATTTTTTTTATAGTTCATTAGTGACCATCTTGCTAACTAAGTATCTATCCATTTACACTATCTCAGCTAGCTAACTAACTAGTTATGCTAGCTAGCTAACTATCCATCCAAGCCAGTAAACTATCGGTCTTAGCTCAGCTAGCTATTTACTTACGCTAACCAGCTAACTGTCTAGCTGAGCTTACACTTTTTTTTAACCCATACATTTGATTGTTTATCTAAAGATTTTTTTTTATAGTTCATTAATAATTGTTTTATTTAATTTGTGTTAAATCACTCACTATGTTTACAATGTGTTTTCTATGTAAATATCTGTTGTAGTGTTGATTATGTACATGGTTTGTTTACAATTTTAAACGTGAAGTTTTAAAAAAGAACATCAATAAATACATGAATAAATCTATCCAAGCTAGCTAGCTAACTATCAAGGCTATGTGGCTCTTTGTGCACGCACAGTTTGTAAAAACTGTACTGTAAAATAAAGTAGAATATGACAAATGTATGGTTTGTATCTATCGACAGGAAGATCGTCGCGCTTGTTTCTGACCTGATGAACGTTTACTGTTTCCTTCAGTTCTTCGATGGCCTCGTGGTGAGTTTTTTAAGTTTGTTTTGAAGACGTTTATTGATCCACACGTTACTGTTACTCTGAAGGTCGTTGGAGTGAAGGAGTCGTTATATTAAGACTGTGTTTCCTGTGTTTACGTCCTAGTGTGTGTGCACCGGCATCTTCCTCGGCACGGGCAAACAGAAGATTCCAGCCGTGGCTAATTTAATCGGATATTACGGCGTTGGACTTTCACTCGGCGTTACGTTAATGTTTGCTGCAAAGCTGAGAGTTTTAGGTAGTTTGGGTTCTTCAGTTAATCATTTCTAAGCCCTGATCAGAATGGACTGGACCGGTGTTTGTCTGTGTTTGTGCAGGGTTCTGGCTGGGCCTCCTCGTTTGCGTCGTTCTTCAATCCACCTTCTACATCGTCGTCATCTTCCGGCTGAACTGGGCGAGGATGACGGAGGAGGTACGATCGTCGCTGACGCCTTTTGAAGGCCTCGCCGTTTGCCGCGCGTGAAAACACGAGCCATCGGTTGAGTCTGTGCTCGTCTTTTTTTTGCAGGCGGTGAGGCGAGCGCAGAAAAACAATCGCGTGACTTTACTGAGCACAGCCGACTCCGCGGGTAACAGCGCTGCTGACCGAGCGGCAGGGAACGACCACGTAAGTCGCCATGTGAACCCAAACCAGCAGCAATGTCTTTGACATATATACAACATATCTTTAAAAGCACTAAAGGGGCTATATGTAAGAACTATCATCATTGATTCAAGGATCATCAACGTAACCGGTGACTTGCTACACTCTTAGAAATAAGGGTTCCAAAAGGGTTCTTGTACAAGGGCTGAGGTTCTACCTGGAACCATTTGCTTCTGAAAAACCCTTTTCCAGAAAAAAGGGTGTTTCAAGGGTTCTTGGTAACGCTAATGGTTCCAGGAAGAACCATTTTGTTCAAGAGAACCCTTTAAACCCCCTTTTCTGAATAAAGGGTTTTGAAAAGGTTCTTGGTGGAACCCTCCAAAAGGGTTCTCCTATTATTTCTAAGAGTGTGGTTTTAGGTAGAAATGCGACATTCGTCTTGTTTCCCGATCAATATTTTACCAAAGGCAGGAGATTCTGTACTGACTTTGACAAAAGTGGAGGTCATACGCCACATACGGTTCACTTTGGTACAGTACACACTCTGTGCTCAGTAGAACCATATAAGGATCTTCGGCTTGTCCTCATAGGAGAACCCTTTTTGGTTCCAGGTAGAACCATTTATTAAAGGTACCACTTTGAACCCTTAGTGTTACCAAAATCCTTTAGTCAGGAAAGGGGTTTTAAAGGGTTCTCTGGATCAAAATGGTTCTTACTGGAACCCTTAGTGTTACCAAGAACCCTTTCCAGAAGAAAGGGCTTTTCAGAAGGGTTAGGGTCCAGGTAGAACCTCAGCCCTTGTAGAAAAACACAGTTTTGGAACCCTTATTTCTAAGAGTGCAGTATGTTTTTTAAAATGTTGTTTCCATCAGGAATAGTTCCAAAATATTCCGTTCTTTGACTGACCGTTTCTTTGGGGTACCAGAGTAAGATGGTACGAAACCATCGTCTACGACAAGTCAAGCTGATTGGCTGACAGAAAAACGTCACTCCTTTGCGATCGGATCGTAAAGATCCCACGGAGGTTCGAGCTGTTGGAACGTCCTCCTTTGTTGTCCGTTGTGTTGTGTTTACCATTCCGAACCTTACTGTACTGTACCAAACCCAAACGTTCCATGATGACAAATATTACTCACAGGTCAAAGATTGTATATCTGTGTAAAGTCTTGTATACATGTACTTTAGGTGAGGGCCTTGTTTTACTAGCGTGGTCAACATGGACTGTTCTGGCGCTACGGCAGCCCAGACAGACAAAAATCAAGTTTTTACAAAAAGAAAATTCCGCAAAATTCCACCAAAGTAAAGTAACGAATTCTCTGGTACTTTCTCTCAGCCTGTGGACGAAGACATGTTTGTGAGAAGTGAGCGTGATAATGGAAACGCTGAGACGCCCGGTGGTCATGTGGCGTTACAGCAGCGGACGGGAGGCGGTCTCTCCGGCGCTCAGCTGATCCTCAGACGAGGCCTCGCCGCGTTGGCGGCGCTCGCTCTTCTGGCGGCGGGTGCGAGCGTTCACTTCCTGGTGCCTCTGCCGGAGACTCTGGCCTCGGTGGACGCCAACGCCACGGACTGGATCAACGCCACGCTCGCTCCCGAGTCAGACTGAAGAGTCCAAACGCTCCACAGTGACTTTGTCTGTCTTTGATGTGACAACATTCAGACAACACGAGGAAGAGCTGAAACAAGTGATTAAAGGGATAGTTCGGAATTTTGGACGTAAGACCTATTTTCCAACTCAGACGTCTGGAGATGTTTTCAAGAAATTTCATTCAGTTCTTCTAGTTGCCGAGTTAGCTGATGCTATGGCTAGCGCCAGTCAATGATACAAAATGGATCATTAAATTTCAAGTCATTCAGAGATACTTTTTTCAGCGATTTCAGGACATCGTTCCTCATGCTATTTGTTTATTTATGTATTTATAAAATTTTTCAGCTTTGAATCCTTTAAATGTGTTTTTTTGTTGTTGTTGTTGTTATTGTCTTGACTATTGACAAAAGATGGTAAAATAAAAATAAATGTTACACAACAATGACGTCAGTAATCCATAATATGGGCCTAAACTAAGATCATTTTTATATCTCTATTAACAAAGAAAATACTTCATTTGTATCGCACTCGTTTCACTGCTTTCGACGCCATCTTTGTTATGTGAAAACACGCAGTGCATTCTGGGTAGCCCTTACTCCCAAGGGTGGTCTCTTAATAAAAATCTCAATATTGAGGGCGATACAGCCCTTAAACTTGACCTCAACTTAATTTATCTGAGAATCAGGACAGAACTTGGACTAGAGGGAGAACATGAACATGAATTCTGTTCGTTCAAACTCAGATGTTCTCTTCATATATGTCGAGTGCAGACATGAACTTCCTCATGTTTCCATAATGAAGTTTTGTTCGTGTAAAACCTCAAACGTTTGTGACCACGAGAGCCTGAAAACAAAGGCGTCTCTCGCACGATGTTTTGTGACCGTGGACGACTTCATCATCTCCTGTTGTTCTGCAGCAGAAGATCCAGCGACGGCGAAGGAAAACAGTCGTGACGACTCAACTCAACGGCGACACGACAGCAGGGCGGCGCCGACTCAACCTCTGATTACGCCTCATCAAAATGAGGCTTTTTTCAGTGCGACGAACACACGACCTGTGGTCAAACAGTCTGATGAGTCATGTTACAGCAACACGAGCAGAAACACAAGCAAAACACACGTCTATAAATGTCTTTTTGACCAAAGATGCAGGAGAAACAACGTTTTACTGACACGAGGTGAAAACAGCTGTAAACATGAATCACTGTCTGAACACAGGACGCTAGATAGATAGATAGATAGATAGATAGATAGATAGATAGATAGATAGATAGATAGATAGATAACGTAGATAGATAGATAGATAGATAGATAGATAGATAGATAGATAGATAGATAGATAACGTAAACAGATAGATAGATAGATAGATAGATAGATAGATAGATAGATAGATAGATAGATAGATAGATAGATAGATAGATAGATAGATGGATGGATGGATGGATGGATAGATAGATAACATAGATAGATAGATAGACAGACAGACAGACAGACAGACAGACAGACAGACAGACAGACAGACAGACAGACAGATAGATAGATAGATAGATAGATAGATAGATAGATAGATAGATAACGTCGATAGATAGATAGATAGATAGATAGATAGATAGATAGATAGATAGATAGATAGATAGATAGATAGATAGATAACGTAAACAGATAGATAGATAGATAGATAGATAGATAGATAGACAGACAGACAGACAGACAGACAGACAGACAGACAGACAGACAGACAGACAGACAGACAGACAGATAGATAGATAGACAGACAGACAGACAGACAGACAGACAGACAGACAGACAGACAGACAGACAGACAGATAGATAGATAGATAGATAGATAGATAGATAGATAGATAGATAGATAGATAGATAACGTAGATAGATAGATAGATAGATAGATAGATAGATAGATAGATAGATAGATAGATAGATAGATAGATAGATAACGTAAACAGATAGATAGATAGATAGATAGATAGATAGATAGATAGATAGATAGATAGATAGATAGATAGATAGATGGATGGATGGATGGATGGATAGATAGATAACATAGATAGATAGATAGACAGACAGACAGACAGACAGACAGACAGACAGACAGACAGACAGACAGACAGACAGACAGATAGATAGATAGATAGATAGATAGATAGATAGATAGATAACGTCGATAGATAGATAGATAGATAGATAGATAGATAGATAGATAGATAGATAGATAGATAGATAGATAGATAGATAGATAGATAGATAGATAACGTAAACAGATAGATAGATAGATAGATAGATAGATAGATAGACAGACAGACAGACAGACAGACAGACAGACAGACAGACAGACAGACAGACAGACAGACAGATAGATAGATAGATAGACAGACAGACAGACAGACAGACAGACAGACAGACAGACAGACAGATAGATAGATAGATAGATAGATAGATAGATAGAAATACTGGTTTATTAAAAAGCTGTAGTGACTGAATTGTTCCTTAAAGGAACGAGCAGATTGTTCCAGTCAAAATTAGATTTAAAAGTCAATATAAGAGAAATTAAAATCATTAAAATAATTGAAATTATTATTAAATCATTAATTAAGTTAAGTTAGAGCCCAAATCTCAAAAAGATTGGTCAACTTTCAGCAATAATTAAGAATGGTTTCAGGTTAGAAGGAACTCAAATGACTCAAAATTATGTCAGATTATGTCAGATTATGTCGTCAATCCACTTGTCAAGTTTTAACACAACGAAATCAACTCAAACAAAAGACTTATGAACTCAAACAACTTGTCAAACAAAGCAAAACAAAACCCGTAAAAATAATAACAGAAATTTAAAACTTAAACTAAATTTTAACCCCCCTTCTTCTGACTCCATCGTGGCCTCTTCCACTTCCTGTGGGCGGGGCCTTTTGAGGGCGTTTCCCTCCATTTCCAGGTGTTTGGTCAAATCAGGAAACAAAGAGAGAACAGAGGTGAGTTTTTACGACTGAAAACTGACAGAAAGTTCTTCAGAATGTGGAGCGAATGATGTGAGTAACGTTAACTTCTCCTGAAACATGTGGTTATTTCACTTTAATGTGTAAAATGAGAAGAAAACAAGTTTGTTTTACAGTGTATGTGAAGGTAAATGGTATTAACCCTAACCCTGAATACATCATACAACCAAATAAGGAATTGAAATCAAACTATTTCAACTTAAAAGTCTTAAAACACTGGATATGACTGAGCCATGTGACATTTGTGGAAATGAACTTAAATCCTGGGAAAAAACAGGTAATGGTCACATTTTATTCTGTTCACACAAAAACAAGTGACTTTTGCAATAGTTTAAGCTTTTTATCCTCATGGAAACAACGTTTTAGCAGAAACTGAACAGAGTGGAGAAATCTGAAGCCCCGCCCACGATGATGTCATAGCCCCGCCTCTCTTTGTTTGGTCTTTTCATTTTATGATGACTATTATCTTCTTTCTTCACTCCGTCTCTTCGTCTCCTCACTGTTTACTGTCCATGTTTACAGTTAAAAATGCTGTTTTGCAGGAATCACAGCTCCTGTCTCAGGTCGGGCTTTTATTTTGAAAAGCTTCAAATACACAAGAATAAAATACATAAAAACAAAACGCAGACACCAAACAAGAATTATGACAAATCGGTTTAGTTTAACTGAGTTCAGCTCTGATTTAATCTGACATTCAACCTTCAAAAGAAAAGATTTTATATCAAAACTTGTTTTATTTCGATTGTTCGTGAACTTTTAAGACTGAAAAGAATAAACATGACAGTAAAAGTCCAGTCTTAGTCAGACTAACATGACTTGGATTATGTGACTCGTAGTCCGATTACTTCTGCATGGAAACACTTAGTCAGACTGGACCATATAAGGTTCTTCGGGCCTGTCCTCACAGGAGAACCCATCCTCCAAAAGGGTTCCAGGGTTCCACCAAGAACCCTTTTTCAACCTTTTATTCAGGAAAGGGGTTTTAAAGGGTTCTCTGGATCAAAATGGCTCTTACTGGAACCATCAGTGTTACCAAGAACCCTTGAAAAACCCTTTATTCAGGAAAGGGTTTTACAGAAGCAAATGGTTCCAGGTAGAACCTCAGGCCTTGTAGAAGAACCCCTTTGTGGAACCCTTATTTCTAAGAGTGCAGTGAAACCTGTTTGAAGAGAACAAAGCGTCTCTGTTGTCTCCTCAACAGACTCTGAGTTAATCATCTGTTCAGGGTTTGAACCTGAAACCATCTCCGTCTTCACTGATGTTCTCACACAGACGTTCTCACACAGACGGATCATTGTGTTCTTGAGGAACCGATCCACGCTTTGAAAACCTCTCACGTGTCTGAAGGACTTTTTACAAACCTGTGTTAATCTGTGTGTTTTTGTCAGGAAGTCATTTATTAATCTGATTCATCCACGAGCACCGAGGTCTGGATCATGATCAGTGAAGTGGTTCTGGGTTCACAGCTGTGTGTTCTGGTGTGTGTGTGTGTTCTAGTTCTGTTGTGTGTATTCTAGTGTGTTTTCTGGTGTGTATGTTCTAGTTTGTGTTCTAGTGTGTGTTTTGTTGTGTGTATTCTAGTGTTTGTTCTGGTGTGTGTGTTCTGGTGTGTGTGTTCTGGTGTGTGTGTTCTAGTGTGTGTTCTGGTGCGTGTGTTCTGGTGTGTGTGTTCTAGTGTGTGTTCTGGTGCGTGTGTTCTGGTGTGTGTGTTCTAGTGTGTGTTCGGGTGCGTGTGTTCTAGTGTGTGTTCTGGTGCATGTGTTCTGGTGTGTGTGTTCTAGTGTGTGTTCTGGTGTGTATGTTCGGGTGCGTGTGTTCTAGTGTGCGTTCTGGTGCGTGTGTTCTGGTGTGTGTGTTCTAGTGTGTGTGTTCTGGTGTGTATGTTCGGGTGCGTGTGTTCTCGTGTGCGTTCTGGTGCGTGTGTTCTGGTGTGTGTGTTCTAGTGTGTGTGTTCTGGTGCGTGTGTTCTAGTGTGTGTGTTCTGGTGTGTGTGTTCTAGTGTGTGTTCTGGTGCGTGTGTTCTGGTGTGTGTGTTCTAGTGTCTGTGTTCTGGTGCATGTGTTCTAGTGTGTGTTCTGGTGTGTATGTTCGGGTGCGTGTGTTCTAGTGTGTGTTCTGGTGTGTATGTTCGGGTGCGTGTGTTCTAGTGTGTGTGTTCTGTTGCGTGTGTTCTAGTGTGTGTGTTCTAGTGTGTGTGTTCTAGTTTGTGTTCTGGTGTGTGTGTGTTCTGGTGTGTGTGTGTGTGTTCTGGTGTGTGTGTGTGTGTTCTCGTGTGCGTGTTCTGGTGTCTGTGTGTGTGTGTGTGTGTTCTAAGCGCTGATTTTTCAACGTTTTCTGACGTTTTCTGAACATAACGAGTGGAATAATTGAGAAACGACGATGAAAACAGTTTGTTTGAACAGATTATTTCAATCTAATGACGCCTGAGTGCTGACGCTGCCACCGCCTCGACCTTTGACCCACTGCTCACACACGTCGTACACTAACGCTCGTCTTGGTAGGATTAGGCGTGGTCTCTCAGGCGCGGGATTACGGAGACTTGCCGCTCTGTGTTTACGGGATTAAATCAGGCTTTGTGAGCGAGACGGGAGCTCACGAGCGAGAAAGCAGGTCATTAACCGACATAACGAATGACGACGTTACGTCACCGTAGAGCTGAGGAGAAAAAAGCTGACGTGGGATCAGCTGTGTTTGGGCTGATATTGTGAAAAAGTAAGATTATAATCTGTATGGATTAGTAATCTGGTGAGTAATGAATCAGAACAGAAGACGAGGTGAGACGTAAATAAGACAAAACACTGGAGTCACAAACTATGACAAATATACTATAATAATATACTGTGAATGATATATATACACGCATATATACATACATATATATGTATGTATGTTTATATATAAGTGTATGTATGTATATATATATGTGTATATATATGTATATGTGTATATATACGTACGTATATGTGTATATATATGTGTATATATACGTATATATGTATATATATATATATTTTATATTTTTTTTATGAGCACGTTGTGGCCAAAACAGCTCACTATTTACACTTTAAATAAATAATATACAGCATTTATACAAAATATAATAAATATAAAACACACAGAGGAAGAAATTTACTTAAAACAGCAGCAAAATAAATACCTTTTAACTAAAATGATTGTATTTTTATATAAACATATAAACAGAATACAGAACAATTAGAATTTTCAAGAACAGTAAAACTCTAATTCTATTAAAACTAATGATTATTTTCTGAGAATTTTTATTTTCTCATATAATCTGTTTTTGAGTTGTTTGGTCGATAAAATGTTTAAAAATGAGAAAATCAGAGTTTGTCAAACGTGGAAATGACGAAATGTCTTTGTTTTTGTCCACAAACACAAAAATGATTGAGTTTGAATGATTTCTTTGTTTTTCTGGAGCAAAGAAAACAGAAAATATTCAACATTTAAGAAGCTGAAACTTCACAGAAACTTGATTTAATTGTTGGATTTGAAAAGCTTGTCTTACTCTGACAATTTACCTTTAAAACGTGCCTAAATTAAACTTTGGAAAACAGATGCATTGCTGAGTCATGGTGTGTTTTTGTGTAAATGTAGCTGCGAGTTTGTGTTCGTGTCGCGTAGAAAACCACGTAAACACAGTGCTGTGATGGCTCCGCCCACTTTGGGGAGGAGCTAACCGCGTAGAGCCGAGGCGAGGCGAGGAGGGACCGCGTCGTGGAAAAGATGCGTTTATGTTAAACTTAGCATTTGTAGAAGAAGCAATAAAATATAAAAACACATTATTGTCATTTAAAGTTGTTTTTACTAAAGTGAAAGTGCAGAAATATTCACATAAATATAAAGTATAATAAAAAAAAGTACAGCAGATGTATTTTTTTAACAGAACTACACTTAGTACATGTAATATAACAGTGATATTATTCATGTATTAACATTTACACACTTTTCATGATGCAATCCCCGACTATATATTATATAGATATATATAGTTATTAAATATTAATATGAATTAATATGAAAAATACAGCTTTTATTATTTATTAAATAAAAAACATAATTTTCCTCTTGCATGTACAAAAATAAAAGCAGAAGTGAAATATGAAATTGTTTTTTCATGAACATGAACGAGCAGAATTCATGTTTATATGACATAAAAAAAATAAGGTTGCCCTCATTTATTGACGTATTTGGGGCAAATTTAATTTAAAAAAGTTCTAAACTTTGATACCAGTGTTAACTTATTACAAATAAAAGATTATGACTCAAAATATTTTTAACTTTGTGCACAACAAATCTGAAAAACCTCGAGAAAATCATGTCAATAATAAAAAATAAATGGACTAAAAACCTTCACAATAAAAACATTTTCAGGGACCAAAAAAAAGTCTCCCACGGTTCATCTCAGGGTCCTGAGCCGGACTTTGAGAACCCACAAAAACAAACTTGTCTCTTTATTATCAGCAGGTAAATATTAACAAATATTTATTATTTTAATAATTCATATAAGGGATCTTTGGGCAACACTTTACAATAACAGTACATTAAATAACATTATTAATGCATTTATAACAGTGAATTATTATTGTTTTAACTCACCATTTATAAATAAATTAAATGTTAAAGTTGAAAATTCCCCTTAATTTATATATATTGGCACAAAATAATCATTAGTTAACTGTAGTTAAGAAACAATAAGCCTTTAATAAAGGTTAATAAATGCTTAATTATAGTTAAGTGTGTTTATTTAGTGACACTTAACTGATGTAACCGGTAGTTTTATAAATATTTTGTTGTGTGTGAATTAGAAGCTTCATTAACCTGAATAATAACAATATTAAATGTTTAATTAAATGCTTATTACAGCATTTACTGACTGTTAATTAGTGTATTCTTATTGTAAAAGTGTTACCGTGGCTCTAAAGTGTAGTTTTACTGTAGTATACGAGTACAAAAACATGATAGTTAAAGTCTTAAACCGCTCTTTTTCTCCGTTCCCACTCGTAATAATAATAAAAATTATAATAATAATAATAATCATCATCATCATCATCATCATCACCTCGTCCTTTCAAACAGTCAAAGAAAAGCAGCCTCGTGCGGCTCGTGTCCTCGCGGCGATACGACGCACTGCGCCGCCGCTGTTTTTCATGTGTGGATTGGTGGGAGGAGCCTGGTGGGAGGAGCCTGGTGGGAGGAGCCTGGTGGGAGGAGCCGGCCGCGCACGGATCATCTCCTCAGGTAGAACCCGGCTCACGCCCCCGTCACGTTGGCCCAGGTGGGGAACGAGTCCAGCTCAAACATGGCTCTGCCCCAGCTGTTGATGGACAGAGTGATGCACAGGATCCCGATGATGTTCATGACTATTCCTGTTCTGGCCTGCAGGGGGAGAACAAGAGCAGCCACGGAGCTTATGAATCAACCTCTCCAACGTTTTGGTACTAGACCTTGAGTACTGAGAAATCCTTTCAGTACTGTCATGTTTTGGTAGTAGACCACAGAGGTAAAGTATCAAGACTACTGTTATTACTGCAAATGTCCTTCAAGGACCTTCAAGGTCTAGAACCTTTTGGCCACAGACTTCTCATATCAAGAATACTTTTATTTTTTCCAGAAAAGCAACGTTTCTGTACTGGACATGGAAGGTTTGAAGAATACCTTCATTACTGCAATGTTTCAGTCTAGTACCAAGAATACTTTTAGTACTGCAAAGGTCCTTAAAGGACCTTCAAGGTCTAGAACTTTTTGCTAATGGAACTCTCATTGAATACCTTCAGTATCAAGAATACTTTTATCACTGCTACAGTTTGGTTTAGTATCGAGACTACTTTTATTACTGCAAAGGTCCTTCAAGGACCTTCAAGATCTAGACCTCTTTGGTACTAGACCTCTCATATGGAGAATACCTTTATTATTGCGACTTTTCAGTCTAGTACCGGGAAATACTTTGAGTACTGTGATGTTTTGTTAGTAGACCATGAAGGTCTGGAACGTTTTGGTACTAGACCTTGAGTATCAAGAATACTTTTATCACTGCTACGTTTCGGTCTAGTACTGAGAAATCCTTCAGTACTGTCATGTTTTGGTAGTAGACCACGAAGGTCTAGAACCTTTTGGCCACAGACTTCTCATATCAAGAATATTTTTATTTTTTCCAGAAAAGTAACGTTTCTGTACTGGACCTTGAAGGTTTGAAGAATACCTTCATTACTGCAACGTTTCAGTCTAGTACCAAGAATACTTTTAGTACTGCAAAGGTCCTTAAAGGACCTTCAAGGTCTAGAACCTTTTGGTAATGGGACTCTCATTGAGAATACCTTCGATCTAGTATTAAGGATACTTTTGTTACTGCAATTTTTCAGTAGTAGACCACAAAGGTCTGGTATCGGGAAATACTTTTAGTACTGCAACGTTTTGGTCTAGTTACGAGAATACTTTTAGTACTGCAAAGGTCCTTCTAGGACATCGAGGTCTAGAACTTTTTGGCTTCGGTAATAGACCACGAAGGTCTAGTATCAAGAATACTTTCCTTGCTGCAACGTTTTGGTCTAGTTATAGCAATACATTTACTACTGCATTATTTCAGTCTAGTACTTTGAATGTCTCGTGTCGAGAATACTTTTTGTACGGCAGTAGACCTTCAAGGTCTAGAACTTTTTGGTCATAGACCTCTCATATCAAGAATACTTTTATGACTGCGACTTTTCGGTACTAGTACAGAGAATACTTTTAATACTGCACTGTTTTGGTAGGAGACCCCAAAGGTCTAGTATCAAGATTACTTTTATTACTGCAATATTTTCGCCTAGAACTTTTTGCTCATAGACCTCTCGTAACAAGAGTACTTTTATTACTGCGACTTTTCAGTCTAGTACCGGGAATACTTTTAGTACTGCAATGGGACCTTCAAGGTCTAGAACTTTTTGGTCATAGACCACTTATATCGAGAGTACTTTTATTGCTGCGACTTTTCTGTCTAGTATCGAGAATACTTTTAGTACTGCAATGTTTTTATAGTAGATACATGGAGTAGCATCGTTCAAAGAATACTTTTATTACTGCAATATTTCAGTCTAGTTCCAAGAATACTTTTAGTACTGCAATGGGACCTTCAAGGTCTAGAACCTTTTGGTAATAGACCTCTCATATCGAGAGTACTTTTATTAATGCAACTTTTCTGTCTAGTACTGAGAATACTTTTAGTACTGCGATGTTTCTGTCGTAGACACTAGACCTTCATGGTCTCGAGTCAAAAATGATAACACGTGTCTTAAGATTCTGTTAAACAAATACACATCGATCTTAACTCAACATTTGGGGAATCTAAGGTTCCCGACCCAGGTCTTGAGGATCTCCGTGGACCCTCGTGTTTGTTTTCAAAGTGACGGCGTGAACCCTGGCGACACTCACCATGTCAGAAACCTTGAGGTATCCGTAGGAGAAGACGATGGCGTTGGGCGGCGTGGCCACGGGCAGCATGAAGGCGAACGAGGCGCTCAGCGTACACGGCACCATGACGTAGAGCGGGTTCATGCCGATGGACTGAGACTGTAACAGAGAACCGTAATCACCCACTCGTAACTCACAGGGAAAAATCCACCGTGTAATTTCTGCGCCGAGAGAAAACTCTCATTAGACGCCGTGTAATTGAGATGTAATTCCCGCGAGTCATGACGTCCAAAATAGACGAAGAAGAAGAAGAAGAAGAAGACGACGGCGGCGAATGCGGCTTTAATGTCAGCCTGGAGGCTGAAGGTGGAGGAAACATGACTCTGTGGAATGTGCGTCTGAATTACAGATCCCGCACGGTAATTTCTGCTTCTCAAAATAAACAAAGAGGTTTTTTAAACCACGGCGACGGCGTTTTGCCTCGTCAGGGTTTTTGTCCTAAAGATTATTTCACAGTGTCTGTATGTTTCTGTACCTCTTATGTTCTCATGCATTAGTTGAGAATGCTGATTCAGCAATTTCCATTTGTTTGGGATAATTTACAACGTGTACATCAGAACGTTTACAGTCTTTAAATAGATTTTTAAATATTTAAAGGAATACTTCACCGATTTGGATTTAGCTTTGTATTACTAGAGTAGGGTTAGTATGTTTGACGCTAATTCTGCACTTTTTTAGACCCACCAGTAGGGAGACAGGTGTCCGCCATCTTTGCTTACAGTTACGCTAAAAGGAGCAAGTGTCACTGGTGGGCATGTAACAAAGAAAGAGAATGAAATTACTGTATTTCTCAACTCAGGGGAAACTGAGGAGAGGTTGGGAAAAACAATTTTTAGATTTTTAAATTAGAATACAAAGCTAAATGCTAATCGGTTAAGTTTTCCATAGGAAATGAAAGTGACATTTGGAGGAAATTGGTTGGAGATTTGAAGATCAAAGGAGATTTGAAGATCAAAGGAGATGACTGTAAGATCAAAGGGGATTAATGGAAGATCAAAGGAGTTAATGGAAGATCAAAGGAGTTTAATGGAAGATCAAAGGCAAACGTGTGAGTTTAGTGAATCATGACTCCGCGTCCCAAATATTTGACTTAGCAATCACTACTACTCAGCATTGGCCAACTTTTCTAGAAAAAGTACATGTGTGTACTTGTGTACTTGTATTTGTTCCCTCTTCACGAGGACCTTTTCTGTCATAAAAACTCACCTGGTTGTCATTTCTGAGGAACTGGTCAAGATTTTGAATTCTGGTTAAAGGTTTAGATTGGGGTTAGACATAAACTAGTTATGGTTAAGGTTAAGATTATTGTAGCTCAACAGCCACACAAGCTCCAAACACAAAACAAATAAATCTACAGTATAAATGAGAATAGGATGTGAATGTAGCCTCAGAGTAATTGTTTTCCTCCTCCTCTCTTTTCTCACGAGTGTTTCCTCTCCCTCTGCCTCTCGGTCTCATCCTCACTAAATATATCTGTGAATGGAGACGTTTGGCACCAGAGTCTTTTCTGCTGTCCTCACCAGAGCTCGTCCAGCAGGCACAGTCCTGCCATTCATCAGCATCAACCATTCAGGCTCCACTGGGGAGTTTGGCAGCTCATCAATGGGAGGAGGGGCCCAAGTGAGGGGGGGGGGTGCGAACAGATATTCACACATTCACATTCAACCATGACCAGAGAGAACTATGGTGCCCAGACAAGGCCAAGTGGGCTGATTCCCACTGGGAGGGGCTGAAATACTGGACTACGATTGGGGGAATGGGTTCAGGAGAAGTGATTGCCCAAGGTGGACCACTTCTGGTGTTGATGTGGACCACTTCTGGTGTAGATGTGGAACAATTTTAGCGTCGATGTGGACCACTTCTGGCGTGGATATGGACCACTTGTGGTGTGAATGTGCACCACTTCTGGTGTAGATGTGGACCACTTCTGGTGTGAATGTGCACCACTTCTGGTGTAAATGTGGACCACTTGTGGTGTAGATGTGCACCACTTCTGGTGTAGATGCGGACCACTTCTGGTGTGAATGTGCACCACTTCTGGTGTGAATGTGCACCACTTCTGGTGTGAATGTGGACCACTTCTGGTGTTGATGTGGACCACTTGTGGTGTAGATGTGCACCACTTCTGGTGTAGATGCGGACCACTTCTGGTGTAAATGTGGACCACTTCTGGTGTTGATGTGGACCACTTCTGGTGTAGATGTGGACCACTTTTGGTGTGAATGTGGACCACGTCTGGTGTGGATGTGGACCACTTCTGGTGTGAATGTGGACCACTTCTGGTGTAGATGCGGACCACTTCTGGTGTGAATGTGGACCACTTCTGGTGTGGATGTGGACCACTTCTGGTGTCGATGTGGACCACTTCTGGTGTTGATGTGGACCACTTCAGTGTGTGGATGTGGACCACTTCTGGTGTGGATATGGACCACTTCTGGTGTTGATGTGGACCACTTCTGGTGGTGTGAATGTGGACCACTTCAGTGTGTGGATGTGGACCACTTCAGTGTGTGGATGTGGACCACTTCTGGTGTAGAGTTGGACCACTTCTGGTGTCGATGTGGCCCTGCCGTCGTTCATGTGGTCCAGACAAATTTTAAGTGGCCCACATGTGACGAGGCATCTGTGGGCCGAGTGTCTTTGGAAGAAATGTTATCCTTCTCTTGGCAAACTTCAGCCCACTGTGGGCCACCTTTGGTTCAGATGTGGTTGACCTGTGGTGATGCAGTGACCAGCCTGTGGTCCAGTTCTGGTAAACGGGAGTGGACCGCCCCCCACGTGCCATGGTGCCACGTGGTCGGAGCTCCAGATGAAAGTCATAAATGTGGTTCAGATCTGGACCACAGACGCTTCTGTTTCTGTGGTCGGAGTCAGATTCACTCACTCATCCAACTCCTGAGAGTCGTGACTGGACTATGAAGTTCTTTCACGTCTCATATTAAGACTTATTTTATGAACATCTTCACAAATCTAGATTATGGAGGCTTTAAAACGGGAGTTCAGGTTCTTATAGGTTTTGGAAATGCTGCAGGAAAACTTTTTGTTTTTATATTAAATGACATGTTTTGGCAGAAATTGAGATGGAGACGTCCACATCATATTTTCTGTCTCTACCTCACCTCCCTCTTGTCCTTTCACCACAACCTGTCTGGGCAGATGGCTGCACATATTCTGTTAAAAGGGAGTTTGTTGGGTTTCTCTGCTCTCAATAAAGGTTTTTGCCTTACTATGATTACTATCATCATCATTTTCTCATATTATTCCTTATCTTAACTCGTCTTTTCAACCGTGAATGTAGTGTTTGTATATTTTTGACCCTCTCTCGTCCATATTTGCTGTATTTTCTCTAACTTATAACCTGCGTGAACATGTCCACTGTCTTATTTCCAGGCGTCTTGGAAGCGATCGAAAGTTAAAAATGCACACGTGGACAAACGCGTTAGCGCCGACGTCGCAGAAAAGCGCCTAATGACCGGTGTCGTAAATCACTTCCACTGCTAAGTGACGGTTGGCTTCTTTCAAACCCCTCTTCAAACTTCTTAATCCTCTTAAACACAACTCTCGCTCGCTGCGATAACTTACCATTGAGGCGAGGACAGGTAGGAAGAGCGTCGCCGTGGCGACGTTGCTCGTGCACTCGGTGAAGGTAGCAATCAGCAGACACAAAATGATAGCAATTGCCCAGGGAGGGATGGTTTTCAGAGGAGTCATTTGATCGCCCATCCACGTCGAGAGTCCCGAAACCTTTCACGGAGCATGAAAATAAACAGAAGTACAGTAAACACCGGGTTTCAAACGCTTCATTTCCACACGACGTCAGCGCTTTCTCGTCTTCCACTCACTTCGCTGCCTTTGGCCAGAGCGAATCCTCCTCCGAGCAGAAGAACGATGCCCCACGGTAACTTCTTCTGCACCACTTTCCACGTGAGCAGAGGCGGAGTCGGGCCGACGCTCTCATGAGGAACTAAACGTGACGATGTTTGCGTGACTCGTTAGTGTCTGACCACTCTCAAAACATCAAATAAAACATTAAAAGATGAGGGGAAATATGTGATATTAAATCATGAAGCTAACGTGTCATCGGAGACGAAGGAAACGCGTCAAATCTGTTTGTAAACTCATAGTTTATATAGTTTAGAGTTATATATAGAGTTACTCAAAGAAATGTCACTTAAAAAGCCCCAGTAACCATCTCAAAAACGTCTCAACCAGAGGTAAAGTCAAATGAGTTGCGATAAATTGGAAGAAAAGTTAAAATACGGGAAATTTAAGGTTAAGGGTTAGCTAACGCCATCTCGTGCGTGTTTTAACCGAACAATGCAATGTTTTCCTAGTTCTGTTAAAAGGATGTGACGTTAAATGACCCAAAATGTGATTAAAATTAAGTCACAATAACTTGATTGTGTTCAATTTTCTCTATCAGGGTAATTGGGAATGGAAAAATATGTTTTTATATTTTTTTTATTTGTCCACGTCTTGATAATGTTAGCCATTCCAGGACCTCAGGATTGAGGAAAACGTTATCGTATAAAGACGATAATCAGGTGATCGTTCTCTGCTGTGACACTTCAGTGCATATTTTACATTTAGCATTTCGTCGTCGTCTCACCTGTGTCAAAACTGCGACTCCTCCGTGAGCAGAGACCTGGAGGTTTTGAGGGCAGAACGAAGAGGAGGACGGCGATGAAGATGGCCACGGTGGCGTCCGTCACGTACCTGAGAGACGTTGACACAAGAGAGAGAGAGAGTTCACAAACGAGGCAACGTTTGACGTTCGCTCCCCCCCCCCCCCCCCCCGAAACGAATCGGCGCGAGATCATTTGTGTACGAACTCTGCTTGGGAGTTGAAGAGATACGTGGCCCAGCCGTCCACGAAGCCCGGGTCTCTGGTGAACCACATGACCACCAGCAGAGTGAAGAGACCCAGGACGCTGATCTCGCCGAAGGACATGGGCCCGAGCAGACGATGCTCCTCGCGGATCACGTTGTAGGCGGCGATGTCCTTCTCCGTCTTCACGGCGCCGCAGCCCCACGTCTTCTTAAAGCTGTGGGCGGAGCAAAAAAGACCAGTATCTCAGTATCCGGGGAAAAAAACTGGTATCTGTTAAAGGGACACTGTGTAGTATTTATGGGTTTATATAACCCAAAATCCACTTTTTTTGATAGCTCCGCCCTCTCCCTCGCCTCACGAACCTCATCTGCTGACACGGAGAAAGACAACGAGGACGACATTTGACCAGCTGAGGATACCGTAGCGCTCAGGGAAGGGAGGGGGTGAGCAGAGGAGCAGTTCTTTGTGTTAAATTTCAGCCTCTCCTCTAGATGGCACTATAAACTACATACTTCACCTTTAAATCCACAGGAAAACTGGGGGAATCTGGGAGTCACGTGTTGTTTTTTGTGGCTCTATACTTACACTTACACTGCCACCTATAGGTCTGACACGGTCGTGCTGGCGCAAAACGGCGTATTTATGCAAGTTAGCGTGAAAGCTATAAATATCCAGTCATGCACTATGTAAGAATGTGGCCAAAAACAGTTACTACATTCAAATTCAAAATACTGAGGTCTTTTAGTTTTCTGACGTAACTGGCAACCCGTGGTTGCTCGGCAGCTGAGACTCTACTGACTGCAATGATTGGTAGACGGCGGTAGGTGGCGCCACATGACGCCAAAACATGATTTCAAAACATAAACATGATTTGCAGTCTGCAAAATATTTTTTTTTAATGCGAATATTACATATACAATATATAATATACAAAAAACCCCCACTATTTTTACTTTTATTTATTTTTAGCATGAAGTGAAGTTTTAAATGAAGTTAGCAAACATATCGTATCTTGGGAATAATTTGTTGACCAATTTAAAATGATATCAGATGTTACACATGTGGATCTGTAGATATGTCGTTAGATTATGCACAGATTAGCTTTAGTCATGATTGTGATTTGCGTCAATGACAAAAAAGAGATAAAAAAATCTTTAAAAAGTGGTTCCACGTTCGCCTTGGGTTTGGGAAACGCTGGTATTTGACAGATTGTCTGGGAAACAGGAGCAGGAGCCTGAAGGCAGCGACTCAAAGCCGTAAAAACAGAGTGTGAAGCCGAGCTTTGAACCATGGAAACAAAAACTCACTTAAATCCCATGAAGACGAACTGCAGCCAGAGCCAGGCCAGTGTGAGCATGAGGATCATGTTGGGGAAGGCGAAGCCGAACCAGGAAGCAAAGTTTATCACGTCTCCGTTCTGAGGAAACAGTCTGACGCACACACACACACACACACACACACACACACACACACACACACACACACACACACACACACAGATGTCAACACTGATAAAACAACTTCAGCTCAGGTAAAAAAAAAAAAAACGTCATAAAAAAAAAGATGAAAATGTCATCAGCATTTTCATCTTTCATGTTTTCATAAATCTAACTAGTTAGCTAACGGCTATTTGCCGAGTTATTGCCAAGGCGGTTTTCCTGATTGAAAACAGTAGCATGCTCCACAGGTAGAATTGTCAACATGTGACGTAGGTTAGCTAGCTAACTAGCTAGCTGCTTTCATAAATCTAACTAGCTAGCTAACGGCTATTTGCCGAGTTATTGCCGAGGCTGTTTTCCTGATTGAAAACAGTAGCATGCTCCACAGGTAGAATTGTCAACATGTGACGTAGGTTAGCTAGCTAACTAGCTAGCTGCTTTCATAAATCTAACTAGTTAGCTAACGGCTATTTGCCGAGTTATTGCCAAGGCGGTTTTCCTGATTGAAAACAGTAGCATGCTCCACAGGTAGAATTGTCAACATGTGACGTAGGTTAGCTAGCTAACTAGCTAGCTGCTTTCATAAATCTAACTAGCTAGCTAACGGCTATTTGCCGAGTTATTGCCGAGGCTGTTTTCCTGATTGAAAACAGTAGCATGCTCCACAGGTAGAATTGTCAACATGTGACGTAGGTTAGCTAGCTAACTAGCTAGCTGCTTTCATAAATCTAACTAGTTAGCTAACGGCTATTTGCCGAGTTATTGCCAAGGCGGTTTTCCTGATTGAAAACAGTAGCATGCTCCACAGGTAGAATTGTCAACATGTGACGTAGGTTAACTAGCTAACTAGCTACGTAGCTAGCTGTTTTCATAAATCTAATGAGCTAACTAGCTAGCTAGTGGCTATTTGCCGAGTTATTGCCGAGGCTGTTTTCCTGATTGAAAACAGTAGCATGCTCCACCGGTAGAATTGTCAACATGTGACGTAGGTTAGCACGTTCGTTGCGTTCACTACGCTAATTTGCAGATAGTGGTGTCCCAATTCCATAGGGAAGCCACTTCCCTCAACGAGTGAACATTTTTTTATCCTATAGAATATCTTAATTCATCTTATCTTATCTTATCTCATCTGATTTAAGCTTATCTTATGTCGTTTTGTGTACAGTATCTTATCTTGACATAACTTCCTTAATCTTATCTCATCTTATCTTGTGTATCTTAATTTGCCTGGATTTACCTCGTCTTATTTCATTTTACCTTATCCCCTTACCTGAATAATATCACTGTATTAATCTTATCTCATTTAATTCATTTTATCAACCTTCCTTTTCTAATAACATCCTGTCCGATCTCTCCTCTCTGACCAGTACCGACAACACTCATTCTGACCCCTGGTCATCTGTTGTTTGCACCTCTGCCCACTAGGAGGCGCTAGACTTAGAAACCCCTTTTCATCTAAGTTTTAATCTCGTTGTTGGTGTGACGACGGCAGGAGAAAACACTCACTGGTTCATTTGGCCTTTCAGCACCAGGTTGGGTCCAGTTCCCGTGAGCGTGGCGGTTCCTCCGATGCTAGCAGCGTAGCAGATGCAGAGCGTCATGCCTTTGCACATCTTCTCCTTCTCTGCTGCCTCCTTGTGTTTGGCGGCCTCCACTGCGGTGTCTAAGAAAGTCACCACCACTTGGCCTTTGAACACAGAGCGACAAAGATTTAAAGAGTTTAGACAAAGATTTGAGTGAGTTTCAGCAAAAATAGACCGTTGATAATGTTGATATCGAAGCTAGGATTGATAGTTGGCTAGTTAATAGCAAGATAAGATAGATGTTTGGCTAGTTAATAGCAAGCTAAGATAGATAGTTGGCTAGTTAATAGCAAGCTAAGATAGATAAATGGTTAGTTAATAGCAAGCTAAGATAAATAGTTGGCTAGTGAATAGCAAGCTAAGATAGATAAATGGTCAGTTAATAGCAAGCTAAGATAGACAGTTGGCTAGTTAATAGCGAGCTAAGATAGATAGTTGGCTAGTTAATAGCCAGCTAAGAAAGTTGGCTAGTTAATAGCAAGCTAAGATAGATAAATGGTTAGTTAATAGCGAGCTAAGATAGACAGTTGGCTAGTTAATAAAGTTAATTATTGAAGAAGAAGCTTCACCAACATTAAATATTATATTTTTTAAACGATTTTAGCAACTCCAGAATCCAGAAAGTTCTTCTGGATCCAGTGGATCATGAGCTGGTTCCTAACCCACGAGTGACCAAGTGTTAAAGTCTCGGTGAAGGTCTCAGCTCTGTGATCTTTACCATCATCTCACCTTGTCCCTCGCTCTGTTTCTCCGTCAGCGGCGTCTGTTTGGCGTCTCTGTCGCCCTCTGGTGTCTGGAGCTGCTCGTCCGCGCTGAGGATCTGAGGAACCTCCGCCTCGCTGTTGCTCAGCTGCTGCAGCACGGCCTGGACGATGGGCACCATCATGGCCGTGGTGGCCGTGTTACTGATCCACATGGACAGGAAGGCCGTCACGCCCATGAAACCCAACATCAAGCTGCCGCAGATAAGAAGAAGAAGAAGAAAAACACGTGTGACGGCCTTGACTCGAAGACGTTTTACAACGACGAGGAGGAGACGACAGATTACGACGGCAGTGAAAGCGTTCTTATCTCCAGCAGGTGATTTGTTTACGATCCCACAGCTGATCACATGGAAGCCATATAAAAAAAGACGAGAGGACGAAGTTTAAGAGCCGGTCTTCGTCCGCGATGGCGTCCACTTTTATTGGCTTTGCAGCGACGCTCGGGATCTGGACAAGAGATTGTCCTCGGGATGTTGGTCGACGTCAGACTTGGACATTTTGTCTTTGGTGAGACGGAGATCATGGAACGAGGCTACTGGGAGCTAACAGCATTTGTTAAAGCGATCATTAGCGGGCTCTAGCTAGCAGGCACGTTGCCATTTCCACTGGACACATATATCCTCTGAGGCTGGAAGTTTGTGTAGAACTCTGTGCTGCACTGTGGAGACCACAATAGAACTTTTCAAGGACTTCGTGGACTTCCGGTTTTCGGATACCGTTGCCCTCGCCAGCACTCTCGCGTGTTTTACGGACAAAGCGGAGCTCCGCGAGACAACAGTTCCAGGAATTTAGCGCCTTGTGCCAAATATGAGGATGTAAATGATTAAAAAGTCGATTTTGTGTCCACAACACCTGCACAGGCCTCGTCTACGTACACCAAGCGGCGCAGAACTGACGTTACGTAAACGTCGACTTCACTTCTTTCTTATATTCTTATATATTTCTAATATTCCGAACCCTTTCAATGACCCGTGTCTATTTACTTTTTTCCGAATTCACAGACTTTCAAGGATTTCAAAGTCACGTCACTCACAGCGCCGGACGAACGCCGACAAACAGCAGCACCCGCAGAGCGATGCGCTTGTGGAGGTTCCAGTGCTCCACGGCGACGGCGACCATCAGCCCCCCGACGAAGAGCATGTTGGTGTCCTTCAGGTACTGCATACACACCTGGAAACAGCAGCTTCTGGTTCATGTCAGGTCATATTCATTGAAAGAAAGTGTTTTTCATTTAAATAAAAATGGCAGTGTACCAGTTTGTGTACATTTGTCAACCATGGCCCCGTCCCAATACCTCCCCTAACCCTACATTTTTGCGCTTTCTCGTGTAAAGGGGCAGTGCGATTTACCCTCTATAATCAGCCCTCATAATGTAGTGAGCTCTGATTCCGGCTTAAAACGAAGTGGAAAATGAGATAAGATTTTTTTCAACAAAGATGGCGGCCACATCTGCCGAGGAACTATTCCGTGGTATAAGTATATTTTTCGCAAAATAAGCACTAAACAATGTCGAAAATGTGTTGGAATATGTTGGTTTGATATACGTTTGACATACGCTATAACTAGCTAGCTGCTTTCATAAATCTAACTAGCTAACTAGCTAGCTAGCGGCTATTTGCCGAGTTAATGCCGAGGCTGTTTTCCTGATTGAAAACAGTAGCATGCTCCACCGGTAGAATTGTCATCATGTGACGTAGGTTAGCTAGCTAACTAGCTAGCTGCTTTCATAAATCTAACTAGCTAGCTAGCGGCTATTTGCCGAGGTTGTTTTCCTGATTGAAAACAGTAGCATGCTCCACTGGTAGAATTGCCAACATGTGACGTAGGTTAGCTAGCTAACTAGCTAAGTAGCTAGCTACTTTCATAAATCTAACTAGCTAACTAGCTAGCTAGCGGCTATTTGCCGAGTTATTGCAGAGGCAGTTTTCCTGATTGAAAACAGTGGCATGCTCCACTGGTAGAATTGCCAACATGTGACGTAGGTTAGCTAGCTAACTCGCTAAGTAGCTAGCTGCTTTCATAAATCTAACTAGCTAGCTAGCGGCTATTTGCCGAGTTATTGCCGAGGCTGTTTTCCTGATTGAAAACAGTAGCATGCTCCACCGGTAGAATTGTCAACATGTGACATAGGTTAGCATGTTCGTTAAGTTCACTATGCTAACTTGCATATAGTGGTGTCCCAATTCCATAGGGAAGCCACTTCCCTCATCGAGTGGAAATTTTAAGGGGGAGGTATTGGGACGGGTCTCCATGTCTCCATGAATAAACCTACTGCTGTTCCTGCTGTTGCCACTCGGTGGCGCTGCACTCAAATCTACCTACGTTTTAATCTTGCGTTTCCTCTTGAACTTCTTCACCGCGCAGACGGACACGGACTCAAGGGTGTCGATTTTTTTTTCGAATTTTTCCCAGTGGTCACTTGTGGTACTGCAACAACAAATACTCATTCGGGTCCTGAGACTTTATATTTGTCATTCACTGACTTTCGTTTCTGTAAAACCCTTAAAAAGCCCAGAAAAATCGGACTTCAGACGGTGACGTCACATGTTGCGTCTCGTAAAAGACGACGCTGCGTGCCCAGAAAACACGGTACGATATACGAACTCCCGCGTACGATACGAAGGCGACCGGATGACTCACGTCTTTCGACTGCATGATGCCAAACAGAGGGAAGAGCAGCGCCGGCAGGAGGGCGGTGACGGCCAGAGGAAGAACCTCCGTGCACCAGTACACGGCCATCAGGATGATCACGTAAGCACATTCTGCCTCCTGCACGACAGAGAAAAACATGTTTTCACATTATTTTACAGAGAGTATCGCAAAAATAAAAGCGTTCAATGAACATCAAAAGACAACAAATTCAATGCGAATTCAGAGGCTTTTATTTTGAAAAAAACGATGAACTAATGAGTCGAAGAGAAGTTCTAAGACACGAGTAACAAATTCAAGTGACTTCTTTACAAGATCGAATCGTTTAAAGAGGAAAAATGAAGATATGATCTGTTCTGGCGCAGGAAGAAGTCAGAAAACCGAGCTCCGACTCCAAATGGAACAGAAGCACAAACTCCCAGATTAACCCACGGCCGTGAAAACACGACCTCTTTGACGGAGGTGATAAAAACACATCTGTGTTACATCATCATCATCATCATCATCGTCGTCGTACTGTAGAAACACTTACTCTTACTCTATAAAAACGTTCTTTTAAGAAGTTTTTGCTTGAAAATACACGGTCAGTGTCGTCTTGATAAAAACCGTATGTTCTTATCTGTTTTGATTCATTTATTCTTCGACGTCTTTTACTGAACGACAACAAAGAGATTATTGAGTCTTATCTGTATTTTTTTTTTTAAATCTGTGTTTGTCAGTGAAATAAAACACTTAACCCGTCTGACTCTTCAGGATCTGGACTTAAATACTGAAAGACTTTTATTTGATATCTGGTTTTTTTCTTTGTCTTTTTTGTGTTGTTCTCCAATGCAGTCAAACTTATGCAGACAATTCTATGTATTTATATGTTCAATTTGACAAAATGCCTCATTATGAGTAACTTCAACAGCCTTATAATAATATATAATATATAATAACATGAGTCAAGGTATTTGATTTGTCCAGTGTTTGCCAAAATCTCTCCGTTTTATCCACAAACTAAAAATTATTCAGTCTTTCAGGATTTTTTTGTTTTATGGAGCAAAAAAAACAACCAAAATATATTCAACATTAAAAACCCATAAAACTCATTGATTCAATTTATCAAAACAGAAAAAACGACGACAATCAATTCTGAATGTATTGCTGCTGCTCACATATGCAGAGTATGACATCCTGCATACAAACACCAAAGTTCATCCAAATCCAAGGAGTTTTGACGCAGATATGATTTATTTATTTTTAACAGTTTTTTGGGGGAAATTTGATCAAATTAATCAAATTAATCCGTCACAAAAAATGATCACATTTCCAAGAAAGCCGCTCTCTCTTATAATGATAATAAAACTGTTAATAATAAATCAATTAATCATAACTCATCTGAATTGAAAGAAATAAAGTTTCATCCGGATCTAATCCAGATTAAGGATTACAGTCAACTCTTGTGATTGTGAATTTTCGTGAGTTTTCTTGAGCTTCTTAAACATGAACATTTCAACATCGATGAATCCATACGAGTCAGAGTGAAGCGCTCAGTGTGCGTCACAGGACATAAAAGCGCTCTCTATAATAACATCACATCACATCACATCACATCACATGATCACATGTGCGGACCGTGGACACATGAGCCCGTGACTGTGTTCAGTTCCCACGCTGACGTTAAACCAACAGCAGCTTCAGCTCCAGTGCAGCAGCAGCAGCAGGTGCAGCTCGTGCGCTTTTACGCAACGCCAAAACGTCAATTACGCGCAAGAATTTAGGCTTTTTGTGTGTTTTAAAACGCAACTTTTTCGTGATTTACTGACTGACTCCGCGTTAGACTTCACTTCGTGTGATGATGGAACAGTTTTTTATAAAACACGTGTTTAAAACCACATACCGGAGTCCCGATGACGAGCGGCAGAGGAAGGAGAAGGAACGGCGAACAGAAGAGGATCAGCTCGTTCTTTATGGAGAGCACGTATCTGAAGAACGCTGCTGCTGCTGCTGCTGCCATCCTGCTGCAGGACACACTGAGACACACAACAGACACACAACAGACACACAAGAGACACTGAGGCTTCATGGACCTGAGGCTTTTGACCAGAGGAGGGAGGGGGAGGGGAGAGAGAGGGCGAATCACAATGAGAGAGAGAGAGAGAGAGAGACAAAGGGAGTGACACATTCATCTCAGACTTAAACAAACAAAAACAACACAAAGTTTCCTGCTGTTGCTAAAATGGCAGAAAAATCCATTCATTCATTCACTTCTTCGTTCACGGAGCTTTTCATGCAAACACTGTTCAAAAGTTTATGTCCTTATTTTGGAAGGAAAAGCACTTTTAAAAAAATGAATATAACAGTAAATGAATCATAAATACACTCTATACATTGTTATTTGTTATTTGTACATAGGTGTATGTATAGGCCCATTTCTACTGTTCTAATTGGAGCTGAAACGACAAATCGATTATTAATCTTTTACTAAATTAATCATCATGATAATCGGTTTGAAGCTTTTTTCATGATTAAAACCAGATTTCTGATTGTTTCAGCTTCTTAAATGTGAATATTGTCTTTGTTTCTTTGCTCCACATAAACAAAAAAATCATTGATACTGAATCATTTTTGGTTTGTGGACCAAAAAAAGACGTTCGTGAACATCGTCATTTCCAGCAACACTGAATACATTTTTTTTACATTTTCTGACATTTTATGAACTAAACGATCCATCGAGAAAATAATCAACAGATTAATCGATTACCAAAATAATCATTAGTTGCAGCTCTAGTTGGCGTCAAAAGGCTATTGGATGATTAGAAAACCATTGAAAACCCTCATGCAGTGATGTTAGCACAGCTGAAAACAGTTTTATTTGGAATTAAAATCATTATTTCCAATCTTGTCAATGTCTTGACTGTATTTTCTATTCATTTTGCATCTATTTTGATGAATAAAAAGTCTGACTTTTAATGGAAAACACAAACAAACATTGTAAAGGTGAGCCCAAACTTTTGAACGGTAGTGTACACAATACAACGTGAAACACACTCCTATTATTTATCTATTTATGTTGACACCTGCACTGGAGACACAAGCTTTATTTAGCCTTTATTTTAGCAGACAGATCATGAAGAGCATATTCTTGTGTTACTCTAACAAATCATGGCAGATAAAACACGTGGAAACAGTAACACACACGTGTAAATCAAGTCTTTGGAAACTTAAAAAAAACATGTGGTAAAATGTCATCATTATTATTTACAATAATAAGAAGAATTGCCTTTAAAAGCAGAGAGAGAGCGATGAAAGCGTCCACTTTCACTGCGTTCATAACTAGAAAAGCACTCGGAGAGTGCAGACCTCCAAAATAGCGATATAAATAGTGATAGCGGATCACGGCCAAAATGTAACCACTTGTTCCTGGTCCCATTGTGGACATTTGCTGAAAATTTCATCCAAATTGGTCCGCGACTTTTCGAGTTATGTCGCTAACAGACAGCTGCTAATGTTTTGTGCCGCGGCTCGTGACGCCTCTGCTGCTGCTGGTTTTGCGGTAAAGTCATTGGCGTCAGTCACTCGCGTCATTAGCTGCCGCTGCTAGTGGAGCGGTAAAAGTCACTAGCGTCATTAGCTGCCGCTGCTAGTGGAGCGATAAAAGTCATTGGCGTCAGTCACTCGCGTCATTAGCTGCCGCTGCTAGTGGAACGGTAAAAGTCACTAGCGTCAGCTAGTAAAAGTTGCTAGCGTCAGTCGCTAGCGTCAGCCACTAGCGTCAGTCACTCGCGTCATTAGCTGCCGCTGCTAGTGGAGCGGTAAAAGTCACTAGCGTCAGTCACTAGCGTCATTAGCTGCCTAGCGTAAGCTAGTGAAAGTCGCTAGCGTCAGCCGCTAGCGTCAGTCACTAGCGTCATTGGCTAGCGGTAGCACTACCCGCGACTTTTCGAGTTATGTCGCTAACAGACAGACAAACATACGTCCTTGTCGGAGGTCACTGAGTTCAAATGAAAACGACGGCCGTTCCTCTAGTTCCAGCAGATGGCAGTGTTACAATATCATGGACACAAGCTGCCATACAAAAGACCAAAGAGAAAACAAATAAATTACTATTATTATTATTACTGCGGTGATTGATAGAAACAGAGTAAAATGAGCTAAAGTCAAAGTGAAGCCTTGCGTTGACTCTTATCAGCAGGTGATGCTGATTTTCCGTGGAAACACAAACACCCGTCGTCTTTTATCTTGTGTTTGTTCTCACATAAACTTCACCTTTGACCTACTGCAGATACACCACAATCACTGCTGTTGTTTTTATTTCTGATAACTAATCAGTTCAATCGACCACACGTGAACCCGCCTTTTATACAACGTTAAAGCCGCACTCACTGTCACAACATTCTTATTCACTCACTTTGCTGTAATATAAAGATATAAATGTGTCTAAAAGCAAAGAATACAAGCAGTTTTTTTATTTGTGTTATTATATCAGAAACGTCTTATTAAAAGATAAACATGACATGATATATCAGTCATATCAGAGGCTGTTATGACTCTATTATATAATCTCACTTTCTGAAGTTAATAATCCAGCGATTGTCCTTGTCTTCATGTTTCCCTCAACAAGTTTAAACGAGTTTATATTGACTCATTTTTACAAAAAGTTTAAGACTTTTTAAAATCAGATTTGTTTCTCTGTTAAAATGTGTTTTTTTTTAAACACCCTGTACTTCCATCTTTATTTATAATTTTATTTGTTTACATTTGATAACGTTATCTTTCTTCATTATTTATTTTATTGCTTAACAACTTTTTATAAACTGCTGGATCTTTTATTTCAATTTGTTTTTAGCGGCAGACACCGCTAGCAGACAATAGTACTACTGCTAGTAATGCTACTGCTAGTACCACTACTACTACCACTAATACAGCTACTAGTACTGCAACCGCTCGTAATGCTACCACAAGAACTGCTACCGCTAGTTCTGCTAGTAATGCTACTGCTAGTACCGCTGCTACTGCTAGTACCGCTACTACTACCACTAATACAGCTACTAGTACCGCAACTGCTAGTAATGCTACCACAAGTACTGCTACCGCTAGTTATGCTACTATTACTGCTAGTACTGCTACTACTACGACCACTAATACAGCTACTAGTAATGCTACCACAAGTACTGATACTGCTAGTTCTGCTACTACTACTGTTAGTAATGCTACCGCTAGTACCGCTACTACTACCACTAATACAGCTACTAGTACCGCAACCGCTCGTAATGCTACCACAAGTACTGCTACCGCTAGTTCTGCTACTAGTACTGCTAGTAATGCTACTGCTAATACCGCTACTACTACCACTAATACAGCTTCTAGTACCGCAACCGCTCGTAATGCTACCACAAGTACTGCTACCGCTAGTTCTGCTACTAGTACTGCTAGTAATGCTACTGCTAGTACCGCTACTACTACCACTAATACAGCTACTTGTACCGCAACCGCTCGTAATGCTACCACAAGTACTGCTACCGCTAGTTCTGCTACTAGTACTGCTAGTAATGCTACTGCTAAACCGCTACTACTACGACTAATACAGCTTCTAGTACCGCAACCGCTCGTAATGCTACCACAAGTACTGCTACCGCTAGTTCTGCTAGTAATGCTACTGCTAGTACCGCTACCACTACCACTAATACAGCTTCTAGTACCGCAACCGCTAGTAATGCTACCACAAGTACTGATACCGCTAGTTCTGCTACAAGTACTGCTAGTAATGCTACTGCTAGTACTGCTGCTACTACCACTAATACAGCTACTAGTACTGCAACCGCTAGTAATTCTACCATGTGCTAGTATGGCCATTAAGGCTACCAGTACAGCTACCGCTACTACTGCTACCAGTACTGTAACTAATACCGCTAGTACCGCTACAAGTACTGATACCGCTAGTGGCGCTACTACTAGTAGATACTGCTACTTCTGCCGCTACCACAAGGACCAGTAACTCTGTAGTACAGCTAGTACGGCTACGTGTACCACGGTACTAGCGCAGCCTCTGACGCTGCTCGTGTTTCCTGCCGCGCTGCTCTTTTACAGCCAGTTTAGAGCAAATATTGATAAGGTTAGACATTAATTTATGAATTAATCGTTACATTTTTGCTGTTATTTTCATTTCTTATTTTATTCAAATAAATCTTATTTGACATTGATGTTTAGTAAAAGGTCTAAGTACAAAGACCACAGCAAATATCCAGGTTAAGCATGTACTATATCACTGAAATGTGATATACTACTACTACTATTTATTATTTTAAGAAAATATGAGATGAGGTGTGATACAAAGTCAAAATCAACTTAACTTAAACACAACAGTATAAAACAGATACCTCAGTATGGGAAATATCATTATTATTATTATAATATATATATATATAATTACTTTAGATCTGTACAGGACTGCTGAAATGATCTCTCTGACGCCACCGTGTTGAGAAAACCGTCACTGCATCCCTGTGAAGCAGCTGATGATGATACTCTCTGTGTTGTAATGAGTGTAAACAAAAGATGAACAAAGTTAATTCCAGGCCAGATTAAATTGGGCAACATTATAATCCACGACTCAGCTGTGTTTATGACTGTGAGTCTACATTTAATATCGTTGTCTGTCTTCGTTATTTAGTTTATTACTTAACAACTTTAGAAAACAACAACAACAACAACACGAAGGTGGAACAGCGGTAACTCGCACTCGCGGCAGGAATCACTGGATCATGACGCTTCTGCCGCTGCTAATGTTGTCTGTCGCTAGTACCGCGGATGGTGACGCTTCTGCCGCTGCTAATGTTGTCTGTCGCTAGTACCGCGGATGGTGACGCTTCTGCCGCTGCTAATGTTTTCTGCCGCTCGTACCGCGGATGGTGACGCTTCTGCCGCTGCTAATGTTGTCTGCCGGTAGTACCGCGGATGGTGACCCTACCCCCTCTGCCGCTGCTAATGTTGCGGTAAAAGTCACTAGCGTCAGTCACTAGCGTCATTAGCTGCCGTCAGCTAGTAAAAGTCGCTAGCTTCAGTCGCTAGCTTCAGTCGCCAGCTTCAGTCGCTAGCTTCATTAGCTGCCGCTGCTAGAGGAGCGTTACTAGCGGTGGCGCCGCCCGCCTACTAGGCGGTACTAGCGACACGAGCGGCGGCAGCGGGAACTGCAGTCAGGCATCACATGACACGGGGCTGCTGTTGTGTCACGTGAGGCGTCTCTTTTCAAACATGGCTGTTGTTAGCGCAGAGCAGCAGCAGCAGCAGTTCATGTTGTGACGGACTGTCGTGGGTCCGCCGCCGCAGTGACACGCGTCCGCAAGACAGCGGTAAACGGAGCAGGCACGCGCCGGCACCGGCACCGCAAACATGTCCTCGTGACGCGAGGAAGAAGGAGCTTTTACACGATGATGCGTGAAACCGGCGGCGGCGCGTCGTTAGCTTGATGCTAACTAGCTGTCATCTCGTACCAGTGTGTGTGAGGAGGTGAGTTTAGCGTGTTTACAGTGACGGAGTCACATTGAACACACTCGCTGAAGTGTCCTGGGTTTATTTGATGTGTTTTTGACCGCAGTCACTGCGGGACAGTTAGCTCTTTCGTAGCCTTAGCATCGCGCTCAGTGCTTCCCAAAGTGTGTGAGCCGCGGCCCTCTAGTGGGCCGTGGAGGTATTACAGGTATCACAGCACCGGACAAGGAAATACAACTTCTTCCTTTTTTACAGAATATTATCTTTGTTCTGGGAAAGAAAAATATCAATGTTTGGGACTCATCACATTTGTCCTATAAGTTGGTTATTTACATTTTTAAGATTTATTTGTCACATGCATTGTACAAGTCGATTAGCAGTAGTTTAGCAGCAGTGAAATTAAGTTGTTACGACACTGTTTACTGTGCTAAATAATAAATATGTCATTATAAAGAAAAAAGAAAAAAAGAAAATAGTATATTTATTGTAAATATATATGTATATGTACAAATACACTTTAGATTAAAATGCATACTGTGCATACTTATTGTAGGCGTGCTGGGGATGTACTTTTATGAGTTCCAGCTCTACCTCAGGCCCATTTATGTTTCAGAATCTGAAAAACAACACGTTAAAACATTTTCTTTCACAATTATTGCAATGATATCATGATTTGCAGTTATTTAGGTCAGGATTAGGATTTCCTTTGCCTCCCGAGTGCAGACATGATTCTTTTTTATTATAGAGCAGAAGTCATGTGAGATGAGCTCAAACTTCAGTCACGCTCATTCACCATTTCTTCTTTCTTTCTTTTTTTTTTTTTCTACACGTCCTTCTTGCACGACAGTAATCTGCTCTATTTCCTGTTTTGGAAAATAAACTGTGTTGTCAGCAGTGTGTGACACTTTTACAGTGAAAGAAGCTGTTGTCAGCAAAGTGAATCTGCACTGTTAGGTTTAGATTTATCTCATATCTTATAGCTGCTATTTTATGGCTTTGTTGTTGATATTATGGCATATGTTGATATATATAAGTTCAGTAAGATTACTAAGTGACTATTTTGAATATTGGCTCATCAGTTTGAGTCTTTTTTTTATCAATTTAAAAAAAATATAACATGTTTTCTGATGTTTCAGCTTCTTAAATGTGAATATTTTTTCTTTTCTTTGCTCCATATAACAAAGAAGTCATTAAAACTCAATAATTTTTCTTTGTTTTGCTGCTATTTTATACCTTTGTTGTTGATATTGCGGCATATATATATATATATAAGTTAAGTGGCATCGGAATTCTTGGAAACTAATGAGTATTTTCATAAGCAATTACATCTTCAACTATTTTCTCAATTAATTCTTTGATAATATGTGAAAAATGTTTCCTACACATCAGTTTTATGACCTCCTTAAACACCAGTGCTGTTAGTACCAGCTCTAATAATATCATTTAGTCATGAAGTGTGTCCTTGTTTCAGTTGTGTTTGTGTTGTCGTCGTATTACCAAGTTTATGACTAGAACGAATCTTGAATGTGTGATTAATTGTTTTGATTTGTGTTTAAATGTCCAGAGGGACAGACGGACAGAAGGAGAGGACGAGCTCCCGTCTCTTCATGGATGACTGACAGAGTCCTCGCCAGTGGAGGAAACGCAGCCGAGCAGCAGAGTGTCAAACTCTGCACAAGCACTGAAACACCGGCCATGGATTGGCTGATGAGCGCCGTGGAGAAAGACTTGGGCGTGGACCGGCGGCAGCAAGGCCCGGGCCGGCGTCCGCGCGAGCTCGTCGCCCTGGTCCCTACGCGCTGGGCGGCGGCGCTGAGGGAGCGGAGGCTGATGCGCTGCGGCCGCTTCGACAGCGTTGGCGAGGCGGAGGTTTGCACGTACCTGCAGTGTTCTCAGGCCAAGCTGCCCGCAGGCTGGACGCGAGTGTGCGTTCAGGGCGTGAGGAAAAACAAGCTGAGCTACAGACTGGCCCGAGACCCGTGCGACCGACACATGGAACTCATGGCCACGGATTCTTACGTCAGAACCATGCAGTGTGTGTCCCAGCACAACGTCAGGTACTGTATACAATCCAAGTGTATTTATGGAGCGCATTTAAAAACAACAACAAAGTGCTGTACAGTTAGACATAAAAACAACACAAGAAAACACTTAAAGACCAACTTAAAACCAACAGGATATTAAAATAATAACGTTGAGAAAGGATTAGAAGAGGCAACTTTCATGTGTATTTATATTTACATAAGATAATAACATTAATTAACATTTTATTCAGGTTAATTGACATAGTAAACAACATTAACTATTTTTTAATTACATTATTGCACTAAAATTAAACATTTATTAACGTTATTGCACTCGTTGTGAAGCGGGTCGTGTATCACTTATAACATGGACTTTACAAATACATTATAAAGTTAAATAAGCAACGATTAACCATTAACGAAGATTTATAATCTTCCAAATATCATCACCTTTTTCAGTTTGGTCTTTTTTTACATTTAAAAACATTTCTAAAAACTTCAAAATCAATTCGTATGTGCTTTTTTTTTTAATGATTAGGAGGCTTCGGGAACATTGTTTTACTCAATTAATTGAAAAAGAAAGTTAATGTAAAGTAAATTAATCGATTACTAAGTGACTATTTTGACTATTGGTTAATCAGTTTGAGTATTTTTCTCTTTTTTATTTTAAGTATAACACCTTTTCTGATGTTTCAGCTTCTTAAATGTGGATATTTTCTGTTCTCTTCTGCTCCATATAAGAAAGAAATCATTAAAACTCAATCATTTTTGTTTGTGGACAAAAACGAGATCATTCATTCCTGCTTTTCTGACATTTTATGGACCGTTGCAGGCCTTAATGAGGTTGTTTTATTGTACAGTCTTAATACATTGTGTGTGTGCATGTTTAACTTGTTAAAAACATATGTAACCTATTTTCTTTTGCCTTTTCCAGGAACCTGTGGCGTGACTTCCATCACAAACTGGTGCAGCCGTACACCGGAGCCAGCGAGCAGATGCACGTCGCCGCCGTCGACGCCGTGCGCCACTCGCTGCAGAAGCTCTTCAACTCCACCTTCATGTCGTCCGACAGAGCGTCGCCGTCGCTCTCTCCGGCCAGAGAGAAAGACAAAGAAAACTGCCTGCCGTCGTCCACGTCGTCCTGTTGTCCCAAGTCCCCGTCAGACAACATGTGTCCTAACGTCCTGCCTGCCGAGTGTCTCCTGGAGACGGCAGACATGTTGTACGTCATTCTACCGTACACTCAGTATTCGCTGCAGGACATTGTCTCCTTCAGCCCAGCCAAGCTCGCCAACAGCCACGCCAAAGTCTTGTTCATCCTCTACCAGTTACTGAGCGCTCTGCAGGCGTGTCACGCGGCAGGCCTGTCTTGCGGCGAGCTCTCGCTGCAGGACGTGGCGGTCGACGAGCAGCTGTGCAGTCGCCTCAAGCTCAACCTGGCGCACTACGAGGAGCTGGGCGCGGACGGGGAGGCTAACGGCGACGTAGGCGGCAGACAAGTGCCAAAAAGCGTCCCCGCACGTGACCGCGGTTTGTGTGTGAGCCAAGAGAACAGCCGACTGTGCAAAGACTGCTTTGGCGAGCTCAAGACGCTGGTTCTGGACTGGGTGCACGGACGAGTCAGTAACTTCCGCTACTTGATGGAACTGAACAGGCTCGCCGGACGACGAGAAGGAGACCCCAATTACCACCCGGTGCTGCCGTGGGTGGTGGATTTCACTGTGCCATTTGGAAAGTTCCGGGACCTCCGAAGGTCAAAGTTCAGGCTGAACAAGGGGGACAAACAGCTGGACTTCACGTACGAGATGACCAAAGAGGCTCTGGCGGCGGGAGGAGGTGGCGTCGGCGGAGATCTGGGCGGCTCTGTCGGTGCCGGCGGCGCCGGACAGTCGGACCACCTCCACGTTCCTCATCACATCTCGGACGTGCTCTCGGACATCACGTACTACGTCTACAAAGCGCGGCAGACGCCCAAGTCGGTGCTGTGCAGCCACGTGAGGTCACAGTGGGAGCCCAACGAGTACCCGGCGAGCATGGAGCGGATGCAGAGCTGGACCCCCGACGAGTGCATCCCGGAGTTCTACGCGGATCCCACCATCTTCCGCTCCATCCACCCCGACATGCCGGACCTGGACGTGCCTTCGTGGTGCAAATCCTGCGAGGAGTTTGTCGAGGTGCACCGCCACCTGCTGGAGAGCAGGGAGGTGTCGCAGCATCTGCATCACTGGATCGACCTCACCTTTGGCTTCAAGCTGTCGGGCAAGGAAGCCGTGAAAGCCAAGAACGTGTGCCTGCACCTCGTGGACAACCACACCAACCTGACCACGTACGGCGTGGTTCAGCTCTTTGACCAACCGCACCCGCCCCGCCTGTCCCCGACGCAGTACGCCCCAGCGGAACCTCCTCTCCTGGGCCTCGCTGCTCTTTATGTGCCTTCTCTTCACATCCCTCAAGTCAACGCCGTGGTGGACGCCGTGGACGGAATGGTGCCCGAGTCCGTCGGCTGCGAGTCCACCGGCTGGACCATGGTGGACAGAGATGATGAGCTGGAACAAGGCACAGAAGCTCTGGACTCGCTGGCGTCCACCGGGGCGTCCAGTTCGGTGCCGCTGCCGTGTGTCAGCGCAGCAGCAGCAGGAGGAGGTGGGAAACTTGGAGGAGATCACGCTGCGCTGATCACGTCTCAATCCCCGGGTTCGTTCCCGGGTGATTTTACCAGCGGCGGTTTACGCAGCGCCGTGTTACACAACAGAGGCGTAGCGGCGAGCAAAAAACACGGCGACGGCAGCGTGACGAGCGCCGTGACGGAGGAAATCAGAATCACCCTGCCTGAAGGCTTCAACCCGCTGCAGCCTCTGGAAGAGCTGGAGAAGCTCAACAACTTCCTGGTGAGGAGTCTTCACGCTGAAGTGCGGCATCTCGACGGAAACGGCGACTGCACGCGAAGCGGTGCGACGACGACGGCGGCGGCGGCGGCGGCGGCTGAGTCTCTTCCTTCCCTGACACAGCTCTACCACAGAGACATGCAGGCGCTGGGTGTCCTCATCGCGGAGTTGTTCTTCGCCTTCAAACTGAGGGGGCTGAAGCCAGGCACGCCGCTCGCGCAGCGCTTCCAAGCCGTGATGAAGCTCTGCTCGGCCAGCCTGCGCGACGTCCCGCTGTCTCTGCACCACGCTCTGGAGACGCTGCTGCACATAGAGAAACACTCCGGAGACGCTCGCAGGGAAATGCCACAGTGCCCGCGTCCACTCCTCTTCAAGTACGACCCCATCTGCGACGGCCTCCCTCCACCGAACCCCTGCCAGTTGTTGAACTCCGTCATCTCGCCCTTTCCTTTCCCCCCCTATTTCCCGGCGCTTCATCAGTTCATCTTCTCCTTCCACACCAAGATGGAGACGACGTGTGGCGCTCAGGGCAGGGACGTGGTCTTCCACCTGTGGCAGCAGCTCGAGACGCTCCTGCGCGGGAACATCACGGCCGAGGGTCTGGAGATCCTCCTGCCCTTCATCCTCGCCCTCATGCTCGAGGAATCCACAGCCGTCTACGCCGCCTGGTACCTGTTCGAGCCCATCTCCAGAGTCCTGGGTCCCAGGAACGCCAACAAGTACCTGCTGAAGCCGCTGATCAACGTCTACGAAAACCCTCACTGCCTGCGAGGGCGCTTCTATCTCTACACCGACTGTTTCATCCTGCAGCTGATCGTCAGGCTCGGCCTGCAGGCGTTCCTCTCCAGCCTCCTCCCCCACGTGTTGCAGGTCATCACGGGCTTTGAAAGCTGCTCCTCGGGCTCTGGTGCAGACACGTGTAAAGGGCTGAGGTCTGGAACCTGTCATCTTGAAGAGGAAGAGGACTTTGAGTGCGGCGAGGTGCGAGCCTCGTCTGGATCCGTGAGCGGGAACATGGGCGGAGGAGTCGGCGGCGGCAGCGGAGACGCGGGCCTGGTCGACTACTCGTCGGGCATCAGTCTGAACGACCAGGTGTTCCTCTCCGAGGCCGAGGACTTTCAGAACGGCTTCTACGTCAACAGCGGAGCGGCTGTGGCTGCCGGGAAACAGCACGGCCACAACAACTCTGCGTCCAAGGACCAGGACCAGGAGTCGCTGAGCGTCGGCAAACTCAGCGACAAAAGCAGCACCAGCGAACTCTCGCTGGGCGACGGAGACTCGATGCGCGACCGCGCCAGTCTCAAATCGGCCGACAGCAGCCAGGACCTGAAGCACGGCAGCGAGGGCGAGGAGGGAGGAGAGCTGGAGGAAGAGGAGGCGACCCTCGAGGCCAACGGGGGAGGGAAGGAAACCACCGCGAGCGACCTGGAGCTGACGCTGTCCGGCTGCACCGAAGCTTCAGGAGCCACGGTTGTTACTCTGGAGGGAGAGTTTGTCAACGGAATGGCTCTGGAAGAACCGGAGAAAGGCATTGTGGGAAGACGAGAGGAGGAGGAGGAGGACGAGGACGACGACCAGGATCCATCGGAGAACTCTGAGGAGAAAGAACAAAAGATTCTTCTAGGTGAGAGTGTTTTATGTGTATTAAATTATTATTAAAATATAAAGATATAGCAACATTTGTGAAGTTTCTGAGAAGAAAAATGCCTAATTATTAGCTGATCAGTAAATGCAATGCATTAGATCTTGTTCCAAGATTCTATTTCTGTACTTAAGTCAAAGTGTTTACCTTGTTTAAGATAAACATATATTTTAGTCTGTACATTTTAACATAAGTATCTCGGAATTACTTGAAATTTACCATCATAATAGTCAGAATTTTATTTAATTTTTTTAGACAGTGCAGTGTAACGTCTGTCTTCACTGAACATCTTGAATAATAATTGATCAATGCAGATAAATTACATTCGAGAAGCTGAAAAATCAGAAAACTTCAGAACCCGATTAATCAGAATTAGAGAGTTGCTGATTAATCTCGTCATTGTTTTATCGTCGCAGCCTCGTATGAAACGATGTCTCATGTTTTATTCCCGTGTCTCCAAACTCAGACACCATGTGTAAAACCGTTCGTTGGCTCTCGGCGAAGCTCGGACCGACGCTCACGTCTCGCTTCATCGCCAGGAATTTGCTGCGGTTGCTGACGAACTGCTACATCGGTACTTTTTTTCTTCAACGTAAACACGAGCACATGGATGTGGAGGATGCGTTTCCTTCACCTCGCCTCTGTTCTCTGTTCTCTTGTCCTCAGGGCCGGAGAACCACCTGTTCGTGGCTCCGCCTCAGGAGCAGAGCAGCCTGGACGGCGGCGTGGGGATGGGCAGCGTTTATGAGAAGAAACCCGTGGTCGGCGATCACACGGCTGTTCCTGTGCTGGACTGTCTGATCTACATCGCTCAGCTCTACGGAGAACCCGTGCTCACGTACCAGTACCTGCCTTACATAGGATACCTGGTGAGAGCAGACCGCTCATAACTCTGCTTTAGAGTCTTCTCGTGAAGTACGTCTGATTTACTCAGTTAAACTGAAGACCTCGGCTTTGGGATATCCTGGAATAAGTTTTTAAAATCTTTAAAAACCTACTTTTTCACCTTTATTTCACGTTGAGGTGGACTTTGGTCAACATCTGTGACGACAATTTGAGTTTACAAGGTCCCAATTTGATTAGATTTCATTTATTTACCGATATTTTTGTCTTCTTACCAATATTGCTTGGTTATTTAAGTTATTTTCACAGATCTAATGCTGCAAATTTGATCAGATTTCGATCTCTAACCTGGTGCAGCGCTTGAATTATTCAAGTTTACATAAAGAAAGCCAAATATGACCACACAAGTTCAATCTTTTATTACCTTTTTATACAACAAAACATGACAAAACAACAAACACAGGTTATTTAAGAGTCAAATCGCTGCAGGAACGAATGAATCGTGCATCTCAACAGCAGATATCTGCGTCCAGAAGGAAGTGGTCTGGATCTGCCAGGATCGTCTGTAAAACCTGAACCTTAGAATCCAGATTGAGTTAGAGAACGAAAGCAAAATCCCGGGTAAAAACACTGAGGATACAGGAGCAGATGTCAAGGTCGATCCAGACATTTCCTCGTCTTCATTTCTGTCCTCGCCGTGTCTCCCTAGGTGTCGCCGCCGTCTTCGCAGCGCCTCAACACGCGTAAGGAGGCGAGTCTGCTGGCGGCCGTGGCGCTCACGCAGAAGATCGTGGTCTTCCTCTCCGACACCACGCTGATGGACATGCTGATGAAGATCAATCAGGACGTGCTGCTGCCTCTGCTCGAGCTGCTCACCACTCCCACCATGGGGTAAACAACACACACACACACATTAACACACACTTGTTAATCCTAATAAAACATGGTCTTTTATAAATGCCTCCCTCGTCCTGCTGTACCCAGCTTCCCCAGCGGGCGGCAGACGCGCACCGCCGTGTGTCTGAAGACTCTGAGCCTGATGGCGCTCATCTGTCTGCGCATCGGGAGGGAGATGGTGCAGCAGCACATGGCCGACACGCTGCGTCGCTTCTTCGCTGTTTTCTCTCTGCTGCACTGTCTGCAACCCCAGGTACACACACACACACCCACAAATTTGAAATTTACCATCATAATAGTCGGCATCGCCCTGAACAAGGATCCGTTGAAAATATTTGCAAATCTCTTAAGGAATAATTTTAATGAATTTTTGAAATTCAGGAAATTATCTATTTGCCCTGATGCACTTTGACAGTGAGCTGACTTAAGTCTCAACAACAAAAAGTATCTCGGAATGACTTGAAATTTACCATCATAATAGTCGGCATCACCCTGAACAAGGATCTGTTGAAAATATTTGCAAATCTCTTAAGGAATAATTTTAATGAATTTTTGAAATTCAAGAAATGATCCATTTGCCCTGATGCACTTTGACAGTGAGCTGACTTTAGTCTCAACAACAAAAAGTATCTCGGAATGACTTGAAATTTACCATCATAATAGTCAGCATCGCCCTGAACAAGGATCTGTTGAAAATATTTGTAAATCTCTTAAGGAATAATTTATATGAATTTTTCACTGAACTAGTTTTAAGTAATCGAGAGTAAAATTGGCAGGATTGTGTTACTGTACTTGAAGTTATTTAGCTGAAGCACGTGTCCTAATCATGATATTATAAAGAGTAACTGCTGCGTGAACAAAGTTGTATTTTCTGTATTTAAACATTCATCCGTTCACCGTTCATCCTCTCATGTTGCAGCTCGACGGCGCCCCCCGCAGAGTAGTGGGAGACGTGACGGTGGTGGACGTTTGCACGCCCGAAGAGTCGAGCGTGACGTACGAGCTGAGCGTCTTAGAAGAGCTGCAGACGGTCTTCAACCCTCAGATGGCCCACGCCTCCTACATCCCCTTCTACTGCCTCATAGGTTGGTGACATTACTTAGTATTACTATGTTTACGCCGGCGTTTGTTTGTTTGTTTGTCTGTCTGTGAGCAAAATAACTTGAAAAATCACAAACGGATTTGGCTGAAATTTTCAGGAAATGTCCACAATGGGACCCGAAACAAGTGATTAAATTTTGGGCGTGATCGGTTGACGCTATCGATATTTTTATCGCTATTTTGTCGGGGCTGAGCTGCCCTGGCGGAGGTCTGCGCTCTCCGAGTGCTTCTAGTTATTGTTATTATTGTTGTTGTTATTACTATTATTGTTATAATTATTACTATTTTGTCATAATTATTGTTATTATTACTATTATTTTTACTATTTCTATTATTATTATTACTATTACTATTACTAGTTTTACTATTTCTATTATTATTAATACTATTATTATTACCATTTCTACTATTATTATTTTTACTATTTCTATTATTACTATTACTATTACTAGTTTTACTATTTCTATTATTATTAATACTATTATTATTATTACCATTTCTATTATTATTATTATTACCATTTCTACTATTATTATGATTATTATTATTTTTACCATTTCTATTATTGTTATTACTATTTTTTACTATTTCTATTATTATTACTATTTCTACTACTACTATTATTATTATTATTATTTTTACTATTTCTGTTAATATTACTATTATTATTATTTTTACTATTTCTGTTATTATTACTAATATTAGTATTATTATTTTTACCATTTCTATTATTACTATTATTAATATTACCATTTGTACTATTATTATAATTATTATTTTTACCATTTCTATTATTATTATTATTATTACCATTTGTACTAGTATTATTATTATTATTATTATTATTATTTTTACCATTTCTATTATTGTTATTACTATTACTATTTTTTACTATTTCTGTTATTATTACTATTTCTTCTACTACTATTATTATTATTTTTAATTTAATTTAATTTTTATTATTAGTAGTATTTAATTATTACTAATTACTAAGTTGACAGTTTCATTTTATAAACACTGTGCTATTATTTTATGCTTTTATTTCATGCTTTTATTTTATGCTCTTCCTGTAGGTGACGTGGCGATCCGTAAGCTGGTTCCCAACCATCAGCTGGTTTGGCAGCTGGCTCAGTCGTATCACCAGAGTCTGAGTCAGGTGACCTCAGAGACGTCGGCGTCCAGAGCCGAGCAGCAGCCTCCGTCCTCCGTGGACGCGTCTGCAGGTCTGAGCAGACGACCTTTCCCTGCACCGTCAAACACCTCCAGTCCTCTGGGAGACTCCCTCCCCGAGTCCGGCACGTTTGGGAGCCACCTGGTGGGAAACCGCATCCAGGTGTCGCGCGAATCTGACTCCGTGGGCGTGGCCACGTCTTGGGGTCGCTCCAGCCACGCCGCCCCCAGCGTCACCACCTCATCCACCTTCACCACGGCGCCTGTCAACACCTTTGCTGCACTCCCCACCTCCTGGTTGACGGGGGGTTCGAACCTGGAGGAGAGCGCCCTGAAGCAGGAGCTGCCTCGCAGCGGCCGCTCGCTGCAGGGGAACTGGCTGGCGTACTGGCAGTACGAGATCGGCCTGAACCAGCAGGATCCACATTTCCACTTCCACCAGATCCGGCTGCAGAGCTTCCTCGGACACTCGGGCACCGTAAAGTGTTTGGCGCCCCTCGCTGGCGAGGATTACTTCCTGTCTGGCAGCAAAGACAAGACGGTGAAGCTCTGGCCGCTTTACAACCACGGCGACGGGACGCAGGAGGCGGAGCCTCGGCTCACGTACAACGATCACAGGAAGTCCATCTTCTACGTGGGACAGCTGGAGACTTCACAGGAGGTCGTCAGCTGTGACGGAACCATTCACCTGTGGGACCAATATACAGGTTAGAAATAATGATTTTTATTCAAAATAACTGTTTTCATCGGTGCTAACATCATTGCACAATCATTGCTTCTTTTCGTAATCGATTGATCTGTCGATTATTTTCACGATTGATCGCTTGGGTCTGATCAGTGTTTGTCAAACCTGGAAATGACGATGTTCTCAAATGTCTTTGTTTTTGTCCACAAACTTAAACTTAGTGATTTCTTTGTTATGTGGAGCAAAGAAACAAAGAAAACATTCACATTTAAGAAGCTGAAACAATCAGAAATCTTGTTTTAATCACGGAAAAAGCTCCAAAGTGATTAATCGATTATCAAAATAGTTGATGATTAATTTAGTAATTGATTAATAATCGATAAATAACATTTAGCAAACTATATTCATTGTTATATTATTCATTGTAAAGAAAAAAGTGCTTGTCCTTCAAAAATAAGGACATTTAAAAAAAAAAAATCTCAAAATTAAAAAAAAAAATTAGTCCAAAATTTTTTTTTTCTAAATTTTTTATTTTTTTTCTCAAAATGTAATTTTTTTCTCAATTCTTTTTTTTTTTTCTTTGAATTTAAAAATATTTTTTCTCAAATTTTGGATTTCTTTCTCAAATTTTGGATTTCTTTCTCAAACATTGTTATATTCATTTAAAAGTGCTTTTCCTTCAAATTTAATCAAAGGTTTGTAGAATCATGATCGTCACTTTTGTCTGTGTTTTTATTCGTTTTATTCAGGCAAACAGATCCGCTCGTATGAAGCAGTGGACGGGAAGAATCCCATCACAGCTGTCACCACCATGCCGGCTCCACAGTGCAGCGTCGTGTTTGGCAGCGCCGACTCGGTTCTACGCTTCATCGACCCTCGCAAACCAGGACTGCAGGTAACACGTTCACGTTCAAAAGGAGCTAACGCAGCTCACAGAGCTAATTGGTAAACCTGGTGCCTGGACTCCAGTGGACGTGCGTCTTTTTCCGGTCAGTTGTCATGGAAACGCGCCATGCCTTGCCGTGTTAGCACGTTAGCATGCCCAGCAGTACCTCTCTGCTTTTCAACCCCATGCGACCAGAGTTTTGGGAGCCCTGAAAACCTCAAAACTTCACCCTCGAGGTTTTGTGTAGACAAACAATTCATGACTTTGAGAAAACGATGATGTCGTAGCTCCGCCTCTCTCTTGCACTCACATTAGCACATTAGCTTCTTCTTGTTGTGTTTGGAGTTTGTTTGGCCTCTTAGCTTAAAGCAGACGTAGCATCTTTGTGATTGTTTAGATTTGCTGTTGCGGGGAGACTGGGTGGCCGTCTCTACTGCCCCCTACTGTCTGTTAGTGGACCACCACCTGAACTCCCTGGAGTCCTCAGGTCTAACAAAGCTGTGTGTGTTTTATCCTCAGCATGAATTCCGTCTGGCGTACAACAACCTGAGCGCCGGTCTGATCCGTTACCTGACGGTGAGTCCTTCAGGGCGAACGGTGGCCGCCGGCTTCTCGTCGGGCTTCATCGTTCTTCTCGACGCTCGGACAGGACTGATTCTGAAGGGCTGGCCCGCTCATGAAGGAGACATCCTTCAGATGAAGGTACACTTATACACTGTGTGTGTAGCTGTCGCCCTCTAGTGGCTGTTTGACTGAACACACATGAATCCAGTCACATCATGGGTCAGAGATTTTAGTTTTCTCTTCTTTTATTCGATAAAGAGCTCAGTTTAGCTTCAGCCCCGCCCTCTTTCTTTCTCTTCTTATTTTCCTCTAAACTTCAGGAATATTGTTTATTTTCAGTTCAGGACTCAGTATCTGCAAATAGTGAAAAGATTTGACCAGGATCTAGGGCATTTTTGAGTGATGTTGAGGAGAAACGAACACAGAAAAGCAGCGATTTAACATTTCTTTCATAAATATGTTCCTCTCTGACATGGACGCATACTCCTAGCTTTTGAATAAACACAAACGTCTATTATTTGTATCATATTAGGTCATTTTTCAATGAATCTGTTGATTATTTTCTCCACAAACTGAGTTGTTTGGTGCAGAAAATGTTGTCGCTCAGTGTTTCACCAAACCTTAAAAATCACAATGTTCTCAAATGTCTTTGTTTTAAAAATTATTTCTTTGTGATTTTGGAGCAAAGACACCAGAGAATTTTCACTTTTAAGAAGCTGAAAAAAAACATTCTCAAAAAATAATGTTTTTCCTCAAAAAATGTTTTTTTCTCATTTTATTTTTCTCAATTTGTTTATATTTTTCTCAAAAAATTTTTTCTCATATTTTATTTTTTTTCTTAAAATTTTAATTTTTTTCTCATTTTTATTTCTCTCAAATGTTTAATTTATTTCTCAAAATGTGTTATATTCATTGAAAAATGCTTTTCGCTCATAAATAAGGACATTTCTAAGCGAGCCCAAACTGAGCCCACAAAATGATTTCTTTGTGATTTTGGAGCAAAGAAACCAGAGAATTTTCACTTTTAAGAAGCTGAAAAAAAAAAATTCTCAAAAAATTTTTTTTTCCTCAAAACATTTTTTTTCTCATTTTTTTTCTCAATTTGTTTATATTTTTCTCCAATTTTTTTTCTCAAATTATTATTTTTTTTCTCAAAATTTAAATTTTTTTCAAATTTTTTTTCTCTAAAATGTTTAATTTATTTCTCAAAATGTGTTATATTCATTGAAAAATGCTTTTCGCTCATAAATAAGGAAATAATTTCTAAGTGAGCCCAAACCAGAGACTTTTCACTTTTAAGAAGCTCAAAAACTTGTTTTATTTATTAAAAATGATCAAAATATTCTTATTTTTTGATTCCATTCTTAATGGATGAAGATTAAATCATAGCAGCGCTAAACCCTGACAGCTTGACTGACATGAACTGCGTCTCTGTTTGTCGTTAAGTTGACGACAAAGTCGTTAAAATGGGCATGTTTTGTAAAATCACATCCGATTTTCCGGGAAAGACTGTGGAGAACTCAGCCCACGCACACTCACCATATATGAAGGTAAATGTAGAGAACGGAGCTCAATATGAGCTTTTAACTTGACTTATGTCAGCAGGGATCAGGAAATGGTCAAATCATTTCTGTTTAAGCCGAAGTTTAATTCATACAGTGTGATTTTAAAAAGCCTGATCGTCTCCACGCCGTCAGTAAAGTCTTGTATAGTTTTGTTTCAGTGGTGACAGAGATGGTGTAAGTTGTACCCAGTGAGTGTGCTGTCAACACAGGGATGAGCAAACTTTATTTAACCCCACGTTAGGTCAAGGATTGTCTCTCTGCTTTTAAAGGTTTGAAAGTTTAGACAAACATGGACCAGAGTTACTCATTAGAAACTCTTCACTTCACCTGAGTTCATACACAGCGTTCACTTTGGGCTGCTTTTCCTTTTTATGACACACGTGTGGTGAATTAACGGGATTTCATCAGAGAAAATGGACAAAATTAATGGAGAATAAACATTAAAGTGAATATTGACGTTTGAGACATTTCATTGGTTATTTAATATAATAATAGATATAATATCAATACAGATGCAACTAACGATTATTTTCCTAATTGATTAATCTGTCAATTATTTTCTCGATTAATTGTTTGGTCCAGAAAATGCCAGAAAATCGATGAGTGTTTGTCAAACCTGGAAATGACAAACCAAAATGATTCAGTTTTAATGATTTCTTTGTTTATGTGGAGCAAAGAAACGAAGAAATAATAATAATATCACATTTAAGAAGCTAAAACAATCAGAAATCTTGTTTAAATCATGAAAAAAAAGCTTCAAACCGATTAATTGATTTAGAGCTGAAACAATTAATCGATGACAAAATTAATCGTCAACTATTGTGATCATCGATTAATCGGTTTCCAGATTTCTGATTGTTTCAGCTTCTTAAATGTGAATATATGTATATATATATATATATATATATATATAATAATTATATATATATATATATATACATATATAATAATAATGAATGTTTTTTAACATTTTATGGACCAAATGATTAATCTAGAAAACAAGCGACAGATTAATCGATTGCGAAAATAATCAGTAGTTGCAGCTCTAAATCGATTTTAAAAATAGTTGATGATTAATTTAGTAATCTATTAGTAATCGTTTCATTTTTTGGTCCGTGAAATGTCAGAAAATGTTAAAAAACATTGATTTCGTTTAATCGATCTATTAATTTAATAATCGCTTCAGCTCTAAATAGGTCAATCGGTTTGAAGCTTTTTTCATGATTAACACAAGATTTCTGATTGTTTTAGCTTCTTAAATCTGAATATTTTCCCATTTTTGCTCCATAAAAACAAAGAAATCATTAAAACTGAATCATTTTGGTTTGTGGACGAAAACAAAAACATTCCAGAACATCGTCATTTCCAGGTTTGACGATCATTTTATGAACCAAACGATCAATCGAGAACATAATCGTCAGATTATTCGATTGCGGAAAAAATAGTTGCAGCTCTAAATCGATTATCAATATAGTTGAGGACTAATTTAGTCATCGATTAATCTGATCGTTTCAGCTTCTTAAATGTGAATATTTTCTTCGTTTCTTTGCTCCACATAACAAAGAAATCACTAATCGTTAGTAATCGATGAATCGTTTGATCCTGAACTGTTGTCACTGTATTGATCGTGTTGTCGTTGTTTGGTCTCCAGGCGGCCGAGGGAAACCTGGTGGTGAGCTCGTCCACAGACCACACCCTCGCCGTGTGGAAGGACCTGGAGAACAAACCCGTGCGTCAGTACAAGTCGCCGTCCGACCCCGTCCACGCCTTCGACCTCTACGGCTCGGAGATCGTGTCGGGCACGGTGGCCAACAAGATCGGCGTCTACTCCATGGCCGACATCTCGCTGAGCCCCGTCAGCAGCACCAAGCTGAGCTCGGAGAACTTCCGCGGGACTCTGACCAGCCTGGCCGTGCTGCCCACCAAGAGGCTGCTGCTGCTCGGCTCCGACAACGGAGCCGTCCGCCTGTTAGCTTAGCATCGGTCAGCGCGGGCTCCCGTCAGGTGACGTCTGTGGAGACGACAGCAGGAGTGCGAGCGTTCTCCTGGGTGTCAGGTCAGTTTTAATTAGTGCTGGGCACTAGACTAACGCAGGCTAGCGCAGGTTAACGCAGGTTAGCGCAGGTTAGCGCATGACGCGTTTCCATGACGACGAAACAGAAAACACGCAAGTGACGTCATGTTTACGTGTAGCGTCACTGGAGTCCACGCACCATTTTCCATTTAGCTCCCTTAGCTGCGTTAGCTCCTTTAGCGCCGTTAGCGTGCCTATGTGGATAATTGTAGTGCTGGGCAGGCTAACGCGCTACCACGTTAATGCATGATGCGTTTCCATGACGACTGACCAGAAAAAGACGCACATTGTTTACGTGCCCGCGGCGTCCACCGGAGTCCTGGCAGCGTTTACCAGTTAGCTCCTTTAACACCGTTAGCGTTAGCCTACAGTGGAACTGTAGCGGTCTGTTCATTAAAGGAAAAGAGCAGCGCTACAAATAAGCAGCGTACTGCGTATGTGTGCCTCTGTTTTTAAAGGTTAGCGTTACTAATCGGGAGTCGCGTAAAAACACGACGTCACGCTCGTCTTTTTTCGGTCAGTCGTCACGGAAACACGGCATGCGCTAACGTACGTTAGTGTTACGTGCGTTAACCGCCGCTGTCGCGCTAACGTGCGTTAACCGCCGATATCGTGCTAACGTGCGTTAACCGCCGCAATCGCGCTAACTTGCGTTAACCGCCGCAATTTGCGTTAACCGCCGCAATTGCGTTAACCGCCGATATCGTGCTAACGTGCGTTAACCGCCGCAATCGCGCTAACTTGCGTTAACCGCCGCAATTTGCGTTAACCGCCGCAATTGCGTTAACCGCCGCAATTGCGCTAACCGCCGCAATCGCACTAACGTGCTTTAACCGCCGCAATCGCGTTAACGCGCCCAGCACTAGTTTTAATGCTAGTTTCTCTTCTTTGATCAAAGCAGCGCAGAGACGTCGAGACGTCGTATGACGGCCGTTCACGCGCAACGTCTTTAAAAAAAAAAGTGTTTCAAAAACACTAAAATCACCTTCAGCTGCCGGCACTGAATTCAACGGCCAAACTACGTCAAATAAATCCTGCGGTATTTCTTTTTTTTTTTAGAGAGAACAAAAAGCCTAGAAGTGAACAAATATCGTGTGAATGAACGAGCGAATGAACGAATGAATGAACAAATGAATGAGACGACGAGCTCAGGAAGAGAGAGAGGAAGGAGGAACCCAGTCCGGTTCTTCCGAAGTCGATGCATCACACAAAACACCAAAAAAAACACCCGTTTCCTTTTTCCCGCCGCAGAATTCACACGTTCATCCAAACGCACTGATGAAACTATGCAGTATTTGTGGATCCAGTCTTTGTTTTTTTTCCCGTGTTTTCTACGGAAAAACTCACTTATTTCTTTTCTTGTTTTGTTTTGTTTTGTTGGCGTTGACGAGCGGAGACGGCGCAGTCGTCGGCGTACGCAGTAAACGCACACGCGGCCTTTCTCCCGCTGCACATTCGCCGCCTGGATTGTAACGTTTAGATTCAGTCGAGGGATTTTAAAGACTGAATGTTTTTAATCCGCTAAATAATAAATGACTTGAAGTTGCTTTGGGGATTCTTTTGTTTTTTCGCAGTTAGCGTCTGTCGCTGAGACTCCGACAAATCTGACGTGGAAACAGTCGACGCCAAGATAATAAAGTTTGTTTGTATTTTTAACATTTCTATGTCACTGCAGACGATCGCGCTGAGTCGATATATAAAATAAAAACAGATCGAGCACAGTTTTCCTTTAACTCGCCTTTTTTCAAAGCCCAGATTTCGTAACTGCCGACTTTTCTCGGAGCTTTAGACGCTTTGACGAAAATGTTCTACACCTTTTTGATAACTCTACGTTTTGTTTTGTTTTTGTTTTTTTGTTTTTTTTGTAAAAACAATCAAGTTTGTAGTCGCACGAGCGACGATGTTACAGCCGATCCACGTCTGTGTCGACGTTTTAGGAAAATCTTATTATTTATTAACAGGATTAATAATAAAAAAGTGACTTTGACGACGCTGTTGTTGTTGTTGTTGTTGTTGTTGTCGTTGTGTGAATCACCCACTGACTCCGCTGTCGTCCTCACTCGTGTTCAAACTGAACAAAGTCCTCGGCTTGTGTTTGCCGACGTCCGAAAAAATCGATGTGATCGAATCAGCTGTTTTCTTCTCTCCCTTAAATCCATTTAAGTCTCTTACAGATTATTATTGATCGTTATATTCACAGATTAAGCTTAAGTTTGAACCCGATACTTAAGCGTTTTACGTCGTTTAAATGTTCAGATTCAATCCGAAAGATTCTGTGGAAGTGACGGCTCGTGTTCTTTGACGTCAGATTGTGTTTTGTTTTTCCTTCACACGCTCAGATTATTAATCACACTTTTTGCAAAACGTTTCAAGGCTGAACAATCTGTGTTTTCAGCCTCGGGGTGATTCATCTGCGAGTCTCTCTGAGTCTGCGAATCTCCGCGGCTTCATTTCCAAACCCCACGGCGTCCGAGTACGAGACCTCGATCAATGGAAGTTGATATTTAACCGTTTGCTGAGCAAATGCCAATCTTTCACTCTCAGGGATTCTCCGGTCCAGCAGCACTCGCTCGCTCCTTTTTTGGACAAGGCAGCAAGTTTTATTTCTATTTAAATTTAAGGTAAGAGCCGACATTTTTCTGAATAAATTCACCTTTAAATAAACCTTTAAACAAAACTTTGGGCTTTTGCAGAGTTTAAAGATTTGAAGGAATATTTCGAAAATTTAATTTAGTCTGTTAAAGAGACTTTTTGTTGCTCAACCCGTGAATATATTTGCACATTTTATATAATTATAGTGTTTCCTGTTCTATAAATGCACAGTTTTAAACATTTGTTATTTCATGATATTATAAATCTGTATATATGTGTAAAATGTGTTTACAAAGTGCTTTTACTTTAAAAACTGAAACACTTTCAAAAAACAGAAATATATCACAAGAATAAATATATATATATACATATACATCTATATATAGATATATAAATAATATTTAAAAAAGTCTTTAAAGAATGATTAAAAAACACACATTTGCAGTAGAACTATGGGATAAAAGTTAAATATTCTTACATTATAAATATCTTAATAGTTGCATCATAAAAAATCTAACTTGCACAACAGTTTTTTTTTTTTTTACTTAAATCATATTTAACAATATTTTCTCTTTTTAAATAACCGCTGATGTTTTAGTTTGTTTTTCAGATGATCTGAAGAGGGCGACTAAATATTTAAGACCTGCAGAAAATACAGGAAACAAACAAACAGGTGAGTGTCGTGTTGACTTTTGATTCATATTTAAGGAATATCCTGTGTATATATATATATACTGTGTATATAACAGGAGTTAATGTGGTGTTTTTGCAGCAGAGTTGAATCTGAAGGACATGGACCTGCGTCTGACACTCCTGTTGATCTACGTCTGCAGCCTCGGAGTTTCTGTAAAAACAAACACGTTCAGACTTCACTGGTTTTTATCGATGCTGCTTTTATAAACGCTGTGTCTTTTTTTTACTCCTGAACTCACAGAATGCTGAGGTGGCTGAAAATGGCTCCATCCCCACGGTGCCTCTGATCCCACTGATGCCCAGTCAACCCACAGAGGTCAGAGGTCAAAGAGCCAGTGTTTGTTTGAGTCACAGCAGAAACGATACGAGCAAATATTGTCTCTGAAAAACAGTTGTCGATGCTCTTGTTTCACTGAGGACTTTTGTTGTGCTTCGTTATCATCGGGACAAAGACGCACACTTTATGTGAAGTCTCCGGAATTTTAAAAATAAGTGTCTGCGTCAACGGAGCCTTCACATGTTTGAAGATCAACAAACATGATGCTCTGTGAATGTTACGCTCCAGATAATCTTCTAAAACCTTCTGCTCAGAGAACATTTTTGAGTTCTTCTGTGATAACATCAGAGAACATGATGTTTCTGCTCAGTTAATAAACTGTTTGTCTTCATGTTTGTGAAAAACACTTCCTTCCTGTGGACGGACCATGAGATCTGACCATGAGATCTCTCTGGTTTTGTTGATCACAGCAGGTTTCTTGTATGAAACCTCCTGAGGACTCAATGTTGACGCTTTCAGGAGATTCAGTGGTGTTAATGTACCAAGGACTAGCTAGGTCAGTAGGAGACTAGGAAAGTTGGTAGCTAGGTCGATGACTAGGAGGGTTGGTAGCTAGGTCGATGACTAGGAGCTTGTTAGGCAGATGGGTGGCTAGGTAGGTAGTTGACAAGGTACAGTATAGGTGGCTAGGTCGGCAAGTTAGTGGCTAGGTAGATAAGTGAATATATAAGTGACTTGTGAGGTAGGTAGGTGGCTAGGAGGGTTGGTAGCTAGGTCAGTGGCTAGTTATCTAGGTGGTTAACTACATAAGTTGCTCGGTTGGTAGTTGGGTAGGTAGGTGGCTAGATCGGTGACTAGGTAGGCAGGTGACAAAATACAGTAGGTAGGTGGCTAGCTAGGGAAGTTACTGGGTAGGTAGGTAGGTGATTTGATAAGTAGCTTGGTAGTAGGTAGCTGGGTGGCTAGGAAGGTTGGTAGCTAGGTCGATGACTAGTTAGGTAGGTAGTTGGGTGACTAGATAAGTAGCTTGGTAGGTAGATTGGTGGCTAGGAGGGTTGGTAGCTAGGTCGATGACTAGTTAGGTAGGTAGGTGACTAGATAAGTAGCTTGGTAGGTAGGTAGCTGGGTGGCTAGGAAGGTTGGTAGCTAGGTCGATGACTAGTTAGGTAGGTAGTTGGGTGACTAGATAAGTAGCTTGGTAGGTAGATTGGTGGCTAGGAGGGTTGGTAGCTAGGTCGATGACTAGTTAGGTAGGTAGGTGACTAGATAAGTAGCTTGGTAGGTAGGTAGCTGGGTGGCTAGGAAGGTTGGTAGCTAGGTCGGTGGGTATGTAGGTAGGTCGGGAGTTAGGTGACTAGATAAGTAGCTTGGTAGGTAGATAGGTGGCTAGGAGGGTTGGTAGCTAGGTCGGTGGGTATGTAGGTAGGTCGGGAGTTAGGTGACTAGATAAGTAGCTTGGTAGGTAGATAGGTGGCTAGGAGGGTTGGTAGCTAGGTCGATAGGTAGGTAGGTAGGTAGGTGACTAGATAAGTAGCTAGGAGGGTTGGTAGCTAGGTCGATGACTAGGTAGGTAAGTAGGTAGATGGGTGACTAGATAAGTAGCTTGGTAGGTAGGTAGGTAGGTAGGTAGCTGTCTAGATAAGTAGCTTGGTAGGTAGGTAGGTGGCTAGGAGAGTTGGTAGCTAGGTCGATGACTAGTTAGGTAGGTAGTTGGGTGACTAGATAAGTAGCTTGGTAGGTAGGTAGGTGGCTAGGAGGGTTGGTAGCTAGGTCGATGACTAGTTAGGTAGGTAGTTAGGTGACTAGATAAGTAGCTTTGTAGGTAGGTGGCTAGGAAGGTTGGTTGCTAGGTTAAGGACTAGGTAGGTAGGTAGAGAGGTGGCTAGTTAGATAGGTAGGTGCTAGGAGGGTTGATAGCTAGGTCGATGACTGGTTAGGTAGGTAGGTAGGTAGGTAGTTAGGTGACTAGATAAGAAGCTTGGTAGGTAGGTAGGTGGCTAGGAGGGTTGGTAACTAGGTCGATGACTAGTTAGGTAGGTAGGTAGGTAGGTAGTTAGGTGACTAGATAAGTAGCTTAGTAGGTAGGTGGCTAGGAAGGTTGGTTGCTAGGTTAATGACTAGGTAGGTAGGTAGGTAGGGAGGTGGCTAGGAGGGTTGATAGCTAGGTCGATGACTGGTTAGGTAGGTGACTACATAAGTAGATTGGTAGGTATGTAGATGGCGAGGAATGTTGGTATCTAGGTTGATGACGAGTTAGTTAGTTAGGTCGGTGACCAGATAAGTAGTTTGATAGGTAGGTCAGTGACTAGGTGGATAGTTGACAAGGTACAGTAGGTCGGTGACTTGGTGCACTCTGATCAACTCTTTGTAATGTCGTTATTCGTTGTAACAACAATAATCCTTTATTTATCCTTTATTAAACTATCGTCTCATTTCTGCGTTGACAGAAAGCAGAGAATGTAAGTACAGTACCACCAGAAGTTGCAGTCGCCACAGAGACGCCTGTAACAGTGAGTCCTACTGAGGAGTCGTCATCAGAAGAAGAGGAAGGCTGCATGTCCATCGGCCGAAGCCCAGAGTCCAGGGCGGCCATGGCCACGGCCATCCAGAAACTGGGTCTGCAGCTGCTGCAGAACCTGGAGACGACGCCTCAGGATCCAAACATCATCATCTCTCCTCTCAGCATCTCACTGGCTCTCTCTCAGCTGGTCCTTGGTACTCACTTTAACACTCACATATTGGTACATTCCGCAGCTCGTTGTGGTTTCTTCTGGCCCGGAGACCATCGGCCGTGTCTCTGTGAACAGGTGCGGTGAACGAGACGGAGGAGCTGCTCATGCATCATCTCCACGGACACACTCTGCCCTGTTACCATCAGTCTCTGAGGAACGTCATGGTCGGCCTCAGGAACAACGACCTGAAAATCGCCACCAGGATCTTCCTGCGTCAAGGTCAGTGTCCAGAAGAACGCCGGCTTTTATTACGTTCTACATTTATTCCAGCTGGTTTAACGTTTAAAGTATTTATATGAAATCACAACATACAGTATCTCAATCATCACTATAATGTAGTTTACCATCTAGTGGTCAACATGTAGAACTGCAAGGGTCAATATATAGTATACAACATTGGTTCTCAAAGTGCGGCCCGGGGGCCAATGGAGGCCCCGCAATGAATTACAGTTGATAGTTTTAATCCAGGAGCTACTAAACTTGTTAAATGTTTATTGGACATTACTGGATACAGACCAATAAGTGTAAACAAAAATACTGGGTATTTACCTGGTTTCTATATGTAAATTTGTCAATTTTTAAGGGTTTTCTAATCATCCAATAGCGTTCTAACGCCATTAGCAAACACAATGTACCATTAGAACACTGGGAATGGGCCTCTATACAGGCAAAACCAGACGTTTGCACCTAGAATAGTCGTTTACCACATTAACAATGTACACTTATATGAAATAAGAGTTCCAAAAGTGTTCTTCTACAAAGGCTGAGGTTCTACCTGGAACTATTTGGTTTTCAACCAAAAAGGGTTCTCCTATGAGGATAAGCTGAAGAACCTTATATGGTTCTACTTAGCACTTTTATTTCTAAGTATATACTAAGCTTGTTAAATGTTTATTGGACATTACTGGATACAGAACAATAAGTGTAAACAAAAATACTGGGTATTTACCTGGTTTCTATATGGTGAATTTTAGTGTATTATTGTGTTATAAGCTGGTAATAAGCAGGTAGCTACAGCCCCCAATTACTAGCTATTTACCCAGTAAATATATATTGTAACAGAAATGTGTTACTTGGTATTAACCTGTAATTAGAAGGTAAGAACAATGGCCAAAATACTGGGTAATTACCCAATAAACTATTAAGCATTATTATATTAATGCTTAAATTACATTATATTAACGCTTATATAACTTAACGCTAAACTGTAGAACTGCAATCTGGTCATTAAAATTATTACAAATGGGATTTATTTCTTTTTTTTTTCTTTGGCGGCCCTCAGTCCAATGTTGGGTTCCTAAATTGGCCTCAGGTATCAACACTTTGAGAACCCCTGGTATATAGGATGTATGTTCCTGGTGTTAAAATCCATATTGACGGATTTGATGGACGACAAATATGACTTTTCCCACATTATCGCGATCTGACTTCATCTTCAATGTCTCTGTATTTACTATAAACCATCGAGGATCGAGATTCCGCTCGAGACGCTGAAGACGTTCTGATGTTTTTCAGGCTTTCATCCGAAGGAACTGTTCCTGAACGAATCCCGGAGGTTGTACGACTCGGAGCCGTCTGTGCTGGAGAGCGTGGAGCAGATCAACCAGTGGGTGGAGAACGCCACGCAAGGAAAGATGACCGACTTCCTGTCGTCGTTGCCGCCGAACCTGCTCATCATGCTCATCAACGCCGTCCACTTCAAAGGTCACTCCGTTGTTTTTGTGGTCATCATTTCAGCCATTTTGTTCCTACAGTACAGCCAGTTTGTGTTTATCACACAAACAAAGAAGATCCTGAACTCACTCGGGGAAGGGGGGGATGCAATCTGCAGTCTCACCACTAGATGTCACTATATGCATAAATATTGTGTTTTGCTGGGAACGTTCATTTCCCAAATGTCCCGTTGAAAGTAGCGAGCGTTGTTGATTAAAATGGCTCTTCCTGTTTGGCCGTTGTTTGGTCCACAGGTGAATGGAAAGCTCGCTTTGACCCTCGTTTCACCACCAGAGGCGTTTTCTACCTGGACGACAGTCGCATGGTGGACGTGGACGTGATGGAAGACGCCAAACATCCTCTGAGTTTATTTTTTCACAGTGAACTGGAAGCTCAGGTGAAATATTAAAAATGAGGGCGTTTCTACGGCAGCCTGGACGGACAAAACAGTCACAGTCTATTTTAAAAGCTGAAACTTACGACTTCTTGTTGTACCTACCTACCAATGCGTTTGCTAACATTTGCTAACTGATGTAGCAACGTTAGAAATCGACTGACATTGCTAACTGATGTTGCTATGTGAGCAACAGACTGTTCCTAACATTTGCTAACTGATGTAGCTACGTAGTATTTTTTACTGACATTGCTAATAATTGCTAACTGATGTTGCTATGTTAGCAACAGACTGTGTTCCTAACATTTGCTAACTGATGTAGCTACGTTAGAAATCAACTGACATTGCTAATAATTGCTAACTGATGTTGCTATGTTAGCAATAGACTGTATTGCTAACATTTGCTAACTGATGTTGCCGTGTTAGCTATCAACTGGTATTGCAAACAATTGCTAACTGTTGTTGCTATGTTAGCAATAGACTGTATTGCTAAGATTTGCTAACTGATGCTGCCGTGTTAGCTATCAACTGGTATTGCAAACAATTGCTAGCTGATGTTGCTATGTTAGCAACAGACTGTATTGCTAACATTTGCTAACTGATGCAGCTACGTTAGAAATCAATTAACATTGCTAACAATTTCTAACTGATGTTGCTATGTTAGCAACAGACTGTATTGCTATCATTTGCGAACTGATGTAGCTATGTTAGAAATCAACTGACATTGCTAACAATTTCTAACTGATGTTGCTAGGTTAGCAACAGACTGTATTGCTAACATTTGCTAACTGATGTTGCCGTGTTAGCTATCAACTGGTATTGGAAACAATTGCTAACTGATGTTGCTATGTTAGCAATAGACTGTGTTCCTAACATTTGCTAACTGATGTAGCTACGTTAAAAAATTAACTGACATTGCTAATAATTGCTAACTGATGTTGCTATGTTAGCAATAGACTGTATTGCTAACATTTGCTAACTGATGTTGCCGTGTTAGCTATCAACTGGTATTGCAAACAATTGCTAACTGATGTTGCTATGTTAGCAACAGACTGTATTGCTAACATTTGATAACTGATGCAGCTACGTTAGAAATCAATTGACATTGCTAACAATTTCTAACTGATGTTGCTATGTTAGCAACAGACTGTATTGCAAACAATTGCTAACTGATGTTGCTATGTTAGCAATTGACTGCTAATACTAGTGTATGAATTCTGTCTCTTGATTTAGCTGCGGCCCAAATGTTTCGTCATAAATCCTGTAAAAATTTACAATAACGTGCATTTTCGTGTGAATGACTTGTGTTTCTTTGTTCCGCCTGCAGGTGGCGAGGTTCCCGTTCAAAAAGGGCATGAGTCTGCTGGTGGTCATGCCGCTGTCCAGTCAAGTCAAAGTGTCCTCACTTTATTCCAAAGTCAACATCTCTGATCTTTACCATCGTCTTCCTAAAGAAAGAGCCGTTCAAGTCAAAGTCCCCAAATTTAAACTGGACTACGCTCAAGATTTACAGGACGTTTTCACCAAGATGGGTAAACGTTTGGATCGATGCGCCGATATTTAAGGCTGTAATTAGTTTGTTTTACTAAAGAATATTTAGGCTCCGTCAGGGAGAACTATCAGACCTGTCTGAGGGAGCCTTTGAGTCTATGCAGCAGCAGAGCAGAGGTATTTGTAGATAGTAGAGGTTGTGATATCAGTATTTGTAGCTAATAAAAGGTTGTGATATCGGTATTTTTAGATACTAGAGGTTGTGGTATCGGTATTTGTAGCAAATAAAAGGTTGTGATATCGGTATTTGTAGATACTAGAGATTGTGATATTGGTATTTTTACATACTATAGGTTGTGATATCAGTATTTTTTAGATAAAGGTTGTGATAGTATTTTTTAGATACAAGAGAATGTGATATAGTACAGTATATATAGAAACCAAAGCTTTTGATATCGGTATTTTTAGAAACTAAAGCTTGTGATATCGGTATTTGTAAATACTATAGGTTGTGATATTGGTATTTTTAGATACAAGAGGTGGTGATATTAGTATTTTTAGAAACTAAAGATTGTATTATCTGTATTTGTAGATACTAAATATTGTGATATCGGTATTTGTAGATACTGAAGGTTGTGATATTGGTATTTTTAGATACAAGAGGTTGTGATATCGGTATTTTTAGAAACTTAAGGTTGTGATATCGGTATTTGTAGATACTAAAGATTGTGATACCGGTATTTTTAGATACTAAAGGTTGTGATATCGGTATTTGTAGATATTAAAGGTTGTGATATCGGTATTTTCAGATACAAGAGGTTGTGATATCGGTATTTTTAGATACAAGAGGTTGTGATATCGGTATTTTTATATACTGAAGGTTGTGATATCGGTATTTTTAGAAACTAAAGGTTGGGATATCGGTATTTTTTAGATGCAAGAGGTTGTGATATCGGTATTTGTAGATACTAAAGGTTGTGATATCGGTATTTTTAGAAACTTAAGGTTGTGATATCGGTATTTGTAGATACTAAAGGTTGTGATATCGGTATTTGTAGAAACTAAAGGTTGTGATATCGGTATTTGTGGATACTAAAGATTGTGATATCGGTATTTTTAGAAACTAAAGGTTGTGATATCGGTATTTGTGGATACTAAAGATTGTGATATCGGTATTTTTAGAAACTAAAGGTTGTGATATCGGTATTTTTAGAAACTAAAGGTTGTGATATCAGTATTTTTAGATACAAGAGGTTGTGATATTGGTATTTTTTAGAAACTTAAGGTTGTGATATCGGTATTTGTAGATACTAAAGATTGTGATATCGGTATTTTTAGAAACTAAAGGTTGTGATATCGGTATTTTAGATACTAAAGGTTGTTATATCGGTATTCGTGGATACTTAAGATTGTGATATCGGTATTTTTAGAAACTAAAGGTTGTGATATCGGTATTTGTAGATACTAAAGGTCGTGATATCGGTATTTTTAGATACAAGAGGTTGTGATATCGGTATTTTCAGATACTGAAGGTTGTGATATCGGTATTGTCAGATAATGAAGATTGTGATATTGGTATTTGTAGATACTGAAGCTTGTAATATCGGTACTGCTATGTGATATCGGTGGATGCTGTAGTTCATGGGTGATATTGGTAACCCTGAGTCTTTGCTTCCTCCTCTGCTCCAGGTATGGGACAACTCTTCTCTAACCCAAACTTGGCAGATATGGCAGACGGCCCCCTGCTGGTCTCCAGCGTGAAGCACAAGTCCAGCATGGAGATAAACGAGGAGGGCGCCGAGGCGTCCGCCGCCACCACCGTGGTCATCTCGCGCGCGTCCAGCCCCGTCTTCCACCTGACCCGCCCCTTCCTCTTCGCGCTCGTGGACGACATGACGGAAGTGCCGATCTTCATGGGCGTCATCAACAACCCCAGCCCCGACGCCCCCGTCCTGCGGAAAGGAGACGACGGCGGCAAAGATCACGTGGTTTTCCCCTTCGACAAGAATTCCGAGGCCTCGCTCGGCGGGCCGCCCAAGTAGGGAGCGATGATCCGATAATCTGAGGAACATCAGACCTTTATTCAGTGTCACTTAGCTGGAATCAAAGTCTGCGTGGAGACGTGTGCTTCTTTATTCTTCATTTATGACTTTATTTCATGACAGAACAAACGTACAGAAGTTTTTTGCCCTTTAAAAGTCCTGATGAAAATCATTAGCATTTCCCTGCATTAGCTGGAACGCCCTCGTCACAATATTAAAAAGAAACGGTTTCAATCCGCCTGTTTATGCTCATTTCTGTTGGTGTAATTACACGATAACATTTACATAAATAACATTTGATCGTTTGATGTCGCAGCGTCGTTGTGTGTGTGTGAGTGTAGTTGACTTTTAAATAACGTCGCGATGGAATAAACAATAAAGGTTTTAATTTTAACCATCGAGAAATAAAAACAAGATTTTGACAACACGCATTGTGTTTATTATGTTGTGTTTGGAAAAAGAAATCACTTCATAAAGATTTCTTTTACTTTTCTTAATGTTCCAAAGTCGATGCAAAGTTTGTGATTAAAAAGTAATAAAACAAAACTCAGCTGTTTAAAAAGTGCACGGTGAAAAGAAGAGGCGTTACAAGTACATATGTTATTTTGATCTGGTTTTCCGACATTGTTTTTGTTTATCTGAGTTGACAAGTTCCTGCATAATGAAGTCACCAACCTTTGTTTTTATATAGTTAGTTTGTAGTTTAATATATTAAAGTACAAAATATACGTTTTCCCCATCAACATATTATCCAAAATCACTATATTCAGACTTAAACTGACAAACACACACTGTATCTGTGTCTATTCCCACATTAGTGATGTATACATATATGTATGTATGTATACATATATAATTATAATTCTTTGCGTCCTGTATCATAATTTAAAATGAACAATTTTGTTTATTTTGACATTCTTTGAAAATGATAGTCGTATTTAAGCAGTGCTTACCACAAAGTGTGTGTTGCTGCCCTCTGGTGGGCTGTATGGAATTGCAGGTGAACTACAGAGAACATTTATTTTACCTATTTAAAAAAACATATCTCATTTGTTTCTGTGGAAACAGGTTTAAATTACATATTTATTAAATATTTATTTACATTTTAAATGTATAATTTTAATTATCTATGTTGTTTTCTTATATAATAATAGTCTATTATATAAACAAACACTCGGTGGTGTCTCTGCTGTTTCCAAAATCGTCACAGTTATGTTAGTCAATGTTGACATTATATCTTTATATCATATATCATAAAATGTGTTTTTAATCCTTTAAAATGATTCGTAAACATCAGTGGCTTTGAACGCACCATGTCACATTTCGCAATAACATCACAAACATACAGGTTTTTTATCTTGTAATTTACCGTAAATGTCTCATAATCGTGCTGCGGCATCAAACTTCACATTTCCCAGTGGCCTTAAACGCACCATGTCGTATATATCGCTGTAAAATATGACAAAGAATCCACTTCCTTTATTATTATGATATACTTGATGTCCTACATTATAATTTTAAACCTTTACTCTTAATTAATAAATTGTGTTTTTGATCCTTTAAAAATGATTACTAATCATCGTGATTTAGTATGAGAAGCCGAATATCCCGGTGGCTTTGAACGCACCATGTCACATTTCGCAATAACATCACACAAATCCACGTCCCTTATTATTATGACGTAATTAATGTCTTATATTATATATAAAATGTGACGTCATTTATGAAATGTGTTTTTTTAATCTTGTAATTTACCGTGAATGTCTCATAATCGTGCTGCGGCATCAAATATCACATTTCCCAGTGGCCTTGAACGCATCTTACAATTCTCGCTTCCCTGTCGTGACGTCACGCGAGGGTTGGCCCTGAGTGCCACGCGGCTGGTCTCGGGTCAGTTTGACAGTTTCGAGCGCTACTGAGATCCGCTTACATTTCCACTGAACCGCTGACGTCAGATCTGTGAGCGGAAGCGGAAATGGAGCGGCCCTAAACGTCATTTGGCGCGTTTGTGTCCGAGCCGTTGGCGCCACTGACGCAGTTCACAGAGAGAGAAAAGAAGCGTTCGGAAGAAAGACGAGATTTTCTGCTTTTCTGCTCAGAAAAGTCCGGTTTTTGTCGCAAATTTGTCGGTTTATTTCTCTCCGCGGTCATGACGAAGCTCTCTGAAGGCGCCATTGAGGTGAGAAAACAACGTTTAAAACGAAAATCTGATTTTAAAACTGAAAAACAAGAACATTAAAGACAGCGAAGTCATTTGTTTACACGCGAATTCTTCTGTTTTTGGTACAAAACGTGAAAAAGGAGCTCGTTTGTTGAACGTTAGTGTCTAGAATTATTGACATATTTTAACTTTTATTAGGTTTTCATGTAAATATTGTTTCTTTCTGTAAGTTTTCATTGAATCTGTTTGAAATAAAAATGACATCTGGAGAAGAATCATGTAAATTATGAATCTTTATGTTGAATAAATGTTTGTTTTTCTTTGTGTATGTGTGTGTGTGTGTGTAGACTCTGGCTAATGGAGTCCCCACCGCTGAGCCTGTGCTTCAGTTATTGGTGAGTAAATTATTTTAAAAATTAAAGTATTTCTTTACTAACCTGGATGTTTCTTGTCTATTATATAAATCAATTATTTATATATATATATATATATTATATAAATTATTTCTTGTCAAAATTAATTTCTATTGATTAATGTTTTTCCAACTGTCTTTAATTCACTTGTAGATTTAAAAACATGTACATTTTCACTTTAAGCGACAAACACAAGACCAATTTTTTTTTACAGTTTATGCGTTTTTCTTCTCAGGAACTTGATAAATGTTGATAAAAGTTATTAGAAATTATTTAATTTGTTCAATGTATTAAATAAATCATATTAAAAATGTAAGTGTTTCATCGCTAACCTGGATGTTTACTACAAATATATAAATGTCATGTTTTTCACTGTCTTTGATTCACTTGTAGATTTAAAAACATGTACATTTTCACTTTAAGCGACAAAAACAAGACCAGTTTTTTTTTTACAGTTTATGCATTTTTCTTCTCAGAAACTTGATAAATGTTGATAAAAGTCACTAAAACATTTTAGTTCATTCATTGTTTTTATTGACACACAGATTAGACACAGTTATTCAGTAATGCTTCAGTTTTTGGTGAGTAAATGTATTAAAAAGTATCGTGTTTCATCGCTAACGTGGATGTTTAGTACAAATATGTAAATGTAATCTTGTAGATTTAAAAAAAGAAGTGAATCTTAGCTTTAAGATGCAAAAATAATAAGATCAATAATTCGAGGTATAAAGAAATGTGTTTTTTTTAAATAATCTGCATTGTCAGAAACATGATTAAAAGTCACTAAAACTTTATTTTATATATCTATCTATCTATATATGTATATGTATGTGTATATATATGTATATCCCAGGAGTCAAATGTAGCCATTAAATGTTAAAAACAGGTTTTGTTGTTGTGACGAATCACCATCAAATTGTCAATAATCTTGACACCGGAGCGAAGGAAATTCATAACGACGACTTCAGGAAACAACAACAACTCTGTTGTATTTGTGACGTCATTTTGAATCACGACCAAAGTGAAGAATTTGTTTTATTCTTTTAAAAAGAAAAACAATCATATTATTTATTGTGAATCATTTCCTTTGTTTCCAGAACATCCGCAGGATCGAGGGAGGCAGTGGTCCAGCTCGCTACAGAGTGATGATGAGCGACGGACTGAACACTCTGTCCTGTAAGTCGTGTTATTGTTTCACATTTGTTTAAATAATACATGTTACAGTTGTTAAAGATACACACCTACACTAATGTAACGTGAGAAAAGTACGTATTTATTTGTACAATTTCAATTAAAGTTTGAGGTTTTTCATTGATTTCCTAAAGAAAAAAAACTTAAAGACTGAGAATTCTCTTTTTCAGGCTTTTTGAATAATTACAAAACATAAACACACTCTATGAACATACAGAAGAGGAACAAACTATTAAAGAATACGATATAATCTATAATCTAATCTGCAGTATGAAGAGAAAATGCAGCAGGTCCTGGAGGCAAAAGCAATTACAAAGAAACAATAAAAGCAATCCGATGAAATATATTGAATATACAATAATAAGCAGAAGTTAAAGCTCAATAAAGGAAAAATCTATTCTGCGCTGACTCAGTGAAAAGAGATTCAGGAGATGAATGAGTTTGAGTTTGTTTTCTGGTTCTTCTTCTGTGGAGTAAACGCTGAAAGTGTCATAAAACTAATGTTATTTAACATCATATCATCTTTTTATTATCCATAAATACATGTTAAATGAAGGACTGTTCAAACACCACATCTATGTCATAGCTTTTATTATATTTTATGAACAGAAACTGTAAAATGATCTTTAATCTTTAATTCTCTCACAATTTATCACAAAACTTATTCAAAATTTCACTTGAAACTTAACGTTTTTGTCCAGAATCACCGTCTGAGAATGTGTCGTTTTCACCGCGATGACGACGCGATTTCAGTTTTCAGATCAGTTTTGTTTGGTTCAGAAATAGATTTGTTTCTAATCTCAGTCCATAATCTCCATGTGTGTGTCTGTGTGTGTCTGTGTATGTCTGTGTGTGTCTGTGTGTGTGTGTGTGTCTGTGTGTGTGTGGGTGTGTGTGTGTGTGTGTGTGTGTGTGTGTCTGTGTTTGCAGCGTTCATGTTGTCCACGCAGCTCAACACTCTGGCAGAGGAGAACGTCCTCGTCCCAAACTGTGTCTGTGTCCTCAAGAGACACGTGACCAACATCTTAAAGGACGGCAGGTACGTGACGTGGCCACCAGGTGTCCTCTTCTTCTCTGCCGAACGCTCACAGTGAGCGTACTGTAACCGTGACGGAGAAACAGGGTGACGGTGACAGTGACAGTATAACAGTAACTGTAATAGTGTAACAGTAACAGAGAAACAGTGTAATGTGACAGTGTAACATAACGGTAACAGAGTGACAGTGTAATGTTAACAGTAACGGAGTAACAGTGTAACGGTGACAGTATAACAGAGTAGCTGTAAAGGTGTAACGTGACAGTGTAACAGAGTAACTGTGTAACAGTAACAGAGTGACAGTGTAATGAAACAGTAACGGAGTAACAGCAACAGTGTGACAGTGTAACAGATTAACTGTAACATTGTAACAGAATAACTGTGTAACGGTAACAGAGTGACAGTGTAATGAAAACGGTAACGGAGTAGCAGCAACAGTGTGACAGTAAGGGAGTGACAGTGTGATGGTGACAGTATAACAGAGTAACTGTAACGGTGCAACATAACTGTAACGGTGTAACGTAACAGTGTAACAGAGTAACTGTGTAACGGTGTAACGGTAACAGAGTGACAGTGTAACAGTAACGGAGTAACAGTGTAACAGAATAACAGAGTAACATAACAGTGACAGTGTAACAAAAACAGTAACGGTGTAACAGTAACAGTGTTTCCTCTCTGCCGTTGACGTGCGCTCACAGACGCGTGGTCATCGTCGTGGAGATTAAAGTTGTCGAATCTCCTGAAGAAGTCGGAGGAAAGATCGGAGACCCGACTCCTTACACTGAGGGTGAGGATTCACCACATGACGTCCACATGACTCCATCATTCTTTAGTTAGTAGCAGAGATGGAGGATGAAGATGACGATGATGATGATGACGATAATATTAATAATCTGAATTCTTCTTTCAGGTCAGACTCGAGCTCCAGTGTCGGCTCCGCCTCCTGAGACTCGTCCTCCTCTGCAGCAACAGAACAGAAATGAAAGCGAGTCAAACTCAAAAGGTTTTTAATACGACTGTCGTATACTTTACTTTACTTTTTTAAAGCTGTTATTTCACGGTGACGAAATCTTTGGAATTCACTTTTTTTAATCTTCATTGTTTTTACACAAAATTCAATGAGCAAGTAAATTACCACTAGATGGCAGCATTTCTTTGTAGTTTTCTCATCCAATCAATCAATCAATCAATCCACTTTATTTATAAAGCACGAGTTTAAACAAACAAACTGTTTCCAAAGTGCTGCACAATAGGTAAAACAGAGATAAAAAGAAAAACAGATATATTAACTCAAACTGTCAGTGATTTACATCACACACAGCGTCGCGGAGTCTTCTTTTTTTAAACTTTGGCCACTTAATCATCAACTAATCTCATCATTTTTTTATTTACGATATAAAATACATTGTATGTGATTTTTCAGACACCTAAAGGTGAATATTTCCTGGTTTCTTTGCTCCCGCTCATCATGTCCAGTGTTTGAACTCATCGTTTAATCTGGAAAATAATCCGCAATCGTTAGTTCCACAAAAGCGATATATAGAACACAAATGTAAAATGTAAAAATGTTGATCGTTGTTTGTCAAACCTGGAAACGATGACGTTCTCAAATGATTTCCTCGTTTTTATGGAGCAAAGAAACCAGAAAATATTGTTCTCCTGAGGAAGAAGCTCCACTTCTTACTCCGTCAGATCTTCGCGTTTGCTCGACTGACGTCGTACGTTTACTTTTAAGTCGCGGCGTCGCTGAAACTTTGCTCATGAAGTGAGATCATGAGCAATAATCACTGTTGCGATCCTCAGAAAATTGGATTTCTCTAATCCCTGGCTGAATTATGCACACACACACACACACACACACACACACACACACACACCTCCTTCCTTCCATCACTCGCTCTTCACGGATCATGTGTTTTCTTCTGGCTTCATGTTTTCCAGCCGTGAACAGAGGTTTGAGCAAAGACTTTGGGAAGAAGGCGACATCTGCCATGCCCAGCACTCCAGGGGGGGGGTCCAAGGTGGTGCCCATCGCCAGCCTTAACCCCTACCAGTCCAAGTGAGTGTGTGTGTGTGTGTGTGTGTGTCTGTGTCTGTGTCTGTCTGTGTGTGTGTCTATGTCTGTCCGAGACTGTCCGTCACATCTTAAAACACAAACAAAACACTTTTTTTTAATTTCACAAAACACCATAAAGTTTTCACAGACTCCTGATCTTTAACTGAGTCTAAATCTGCTGCATTTATATTTAAAATGTATTTTTTTATTATTATTATTTCATGTCCTAATGTCTAACATTGATGTATGTTGATGTTTCATCTGATACTTGAATTTCCTGTGAGATTAAATGAATTATCCGTCTAATACAATTTAGTAATCCGTCGTCTACATGTAGCCGTCTGTTAACGATAGCTAGCTAATAATTTAGCCAACTATCTGTTGGAAGCTAACTCACCATCTATCTGTCCAAGCTAGTTGGCCAACTGAACATCTTTTTGTCTAAGCTAGTTGGCTAACTTGCCTTCATCCATGCTAGCTTTCTAACTCGACATCTATCTGTCGAAACTAGCTTCAATTTGTTATCTAGCGATCGGTCTAAGCTAGTTAGATAACACGACATATATTCGTCCACGCTAGATAGCTAACTTGACATGTTTTTGTTCAAGCTAACTAGTTAATTCTCCTCCTAATTTTCAGCTTATCTGTCCAGGCTAACAGCATCTTTTTGTCTAAGCTAGTTGGCTAACTTGCCATCTATCATACATGCTAGCCATCTAACTTGACAGTATTCTGATTGTGATTGTGATCTATCTGCCCATGCTAGTTAGCTAACTTAACATATTTTTGTCTAAGATGGTTAGTCAACTCGACATCTATCTGTCGAAACTAGCTTCAATTTGTTATCTAGCTATCTTTCTAAGCTAGTTAGATAACTGGACATCTATTCGTCCACGCTAGATGGCCAACTCGACATCTTAATGTTCAAGCTAACTAGTTAATTCTCTTCCCTCTATCTAAGCTAGCAAGCTAATTTTCAGTTCATCTGTCCAGGCTAACGCAACATCTTTTTGCCTACGCTATTTAGCCAACTTGCCATCTATCATCTATGCTAGCCATTTAACTCGACAGTATTCTGATTAAGATTGTGATCTATCTGCCCATGCTAGTTAGCTAACTTAACATATTTTTGTCTAAGCTAGTTAGTCAACTCGACATCTATCTGTCGAAACTAGCTTCAATTTTTTATCTAGCTATCTGTCTAAGCTAGTTAGATAACTCGACATCTATTCGTCCACGCTAGATGGCAAACTCAACATCTTTTTGGTCAAGCTAACTAGTTAATTCTCTAATCTCCGTCTAAGCTAGCAAGCTAATTTTCAGTTTATCTGTCCAGGCTAACTCAACATCTTTTTGCCTACGCTATTTAGCTAACTTGCCATCTATCATCCATGCTAGCCATCTAAATCGACAGTATTCTGATTATGATCTATCTGCCCATGATAGTTAGCTAACTTAACATCTTTTTGTATAAGCTAGTTAGTCAACTCGACATCCATCTGTCGAAGCTAGCTACTATTTGTTATCTAGCTATCTGTCTAAGTTGGCTAGATAACTCGACATCTATCCGTCCACGCTAGATAGCTAACTTGACATCTTTTTGTCTCAACTAGCTAGTTGATTCCTTTCTCTCAGTCTAAGCTAGCAATCTAATTTTCAGTTTATCTGTCTTGGCTAATTCACCATTTATCTGCTTAAGCTCACCAGCTAACTAGCTTCCATTCATTCATTTGTCCATCTCTCTAAGCTAGTTTGCTAATTTACCCTTTATCTGTTCTGTCTACATCCATTTATTGACTGATTTATTGATTACAGATTTATTGGAGTGAATGAGTTAAAGATGATTTCTAACAACAGGCAGAAAATGAGAGTTCTTATTTAATCCATGAATCATTGTTGTAAATAATTAACACGTTTACATTAATTGTAACCCCATATATTTATATTTATGTTTATGAAGATGAACGAAGTTCACGGTTGACTTCCTCCTCAGAGCTGCTCTTTGGCAGGTTATTAATAAGATTGTTGAATGTGTGAATAAACCGCGGTGTCTTCTGGGTCCATGAAAATGGAGCAACAGTGACGTGAACAAGTGTTGATGTTCTTCTTCTGCTTCTGTCAGGTGGACCGTCCGCGCTCGCATCACCAACAAGAGCGGCATCCGAACGTGGAGCAACTCCCGCGGCGACGGAAAACTCTTCTCCATGGAGATCGTGGACGAGAGCGTGAGTCACCGCCTTCATTTGCATAACATGCAAATGAACTACACAAGACTTTCCAAGACTTTTTTACCCAGGGACACACACACACACACACACACACACACACACACACACACACACACACACACACACACACACACACACACACACACACACACACGTGTGACCCAAATTCACAAAATGAAGCCATGAAAGGAGAGAATCTGTGTTAAAAAATAGGACGTTAACTGTCGTTTCTGTATCACTTTATTATTTTTAATTGGTAAACACGATGATTTTCTACAGATAAATGGGTCAAAACTCAACTCTGTACCCGCGTTACTCAACAACTCTTACATAAAAGCACAGAATGTCCTTAAACCTGACTTTCTAAATGCTTTATCTTATGACAGGGTGAAATCCGAGTGACTGGCTTTAACCAAGAGGTGGACAAGTTCTTCACCCTGGTGGAAGTTGGAAAGGTAAGATCGTCGGTACATTTATGTGACATAAGAAAACATTGAGGTTATTGTGTTTTTTTTTTATTGAGACTTAAAAAACATGTTAATCAACTTAATTTTGGACTAAAGGTGGGAGTTACTGTACATATAGTGTTGCAAAGAAACTCCTGGTGAATTTCCAGAGAGAATTAACTGGAGATTTTGCATAATTTTGAAGAAACTGTTTCAGATTAAAATATAAACATGTATGTTATTTCATAAGCAGATGATGTCTGCAAACAAAACATGACGCAGATTAAAGGTGCATTATGTAATAAATCGTAAAATCCTCCTAATATGTCACAGAGACTCAGGAATAATGTTCATAACAAACTGAACTCACCAACAACAACAATACAGACAAAATATTTGCATAAAAAAAGAAAACATTTTGGCGACTGCAAATCATGTTTTGGCGTCATGTGGCGCCACCTACCACCGTCTACCAATCATTCCAGTCAGTAGAGTCTCAGCTGCAGAGCAACCACGGGTTGCCAGTTACGTCAAAAAACCAAACCTAAAAGACCTCGGTATTTTGAATTTGAATGTAGTAACCGTTTTTGGCCACATTCTTACATATGGCACCTTTAATTTGTGTATAAACGTAGAGCTGATTAATTAATTAATTAACCGATTATTAATCGATTACTAAATTAATCGTCAACTGTTTTGATAAGTTGAGATAGTTTAAGCTTTTTTTAGTGATGAAAACAAAGATTTTTGACTGTTTTAGCTTCTTAAATGTGAATATTTTCATTGTTTCTTTGCTCCACATAAACAAAGAAATCATTAAAACTGAATCATTTTGATGTTGACATTCTAGAACATCGTCATTTCCAGGTTTGACAAACACTGATCAACAGTTTTGAACATTTTCTGACATTTTATGGACCAAACCATTACTCGATTAATCAAGTAAATAATTGACGGATTACGAAAATAATCGTTAGTTGCACCTCTGTAGATCGATATACTATCTATTCATGATTGCAGTAAGTCGTGTCTGTGATTCAGGAAAAACATTGATATTCGACTGTATTCGCATCAAATCTTATTGTTTTGCACAATAGTTTATTTACAAACTATATTTAAGTTCACAACTTTCAATTTTTAACTTTATTCCCATCAAACTTTTCCATTTCTCAGCCCTTACTTGGACAAACAGAAGGATCTTGTAGTAGAAAACAATAAGAGTGTGTTGTATCCACAGCTGTCAGAAGTGTTGTGTTAAACCACAGAGACTGAATGAGTCATCAGGCTTCACTCAGCAGCTTGTGATCGTCTGCCAGCGTTTGTCGATTCCGCTCTGACGTCGTCGGCGTTGGCTCAGGCGAAGTTTTCCGCCTCCTGATCTGCGATTAACGCTAACGCGTTTTTTCCTGCCGCAGGTCTACTACATCTCCAAGGGCTCGCTGAAGATCGCCAACAAACAGTACACGTCGGTGAAGAACGACTACGAGATGACGCTGAACGGAGAGACCACGGTCATCCCCTGTGAGGACGACTGTGACGTTCCCATGGTGCAGTGCGACTTTGTTCCCATCGCCGACCTGGAGAGCCGAGACAAAGACGCCATCATCGGTGAGCCGACGTTTGTGATTGGAGGTTTAGCGTAGAGTTGAAACTAATGATTATTATTATTATTATATTAAGAGATTTGCAATATTTTGAACGGATCCTTGTTCAGGGCGATGCCGACTATTATGATGGAAAAAAACGCGTCATTCCGAGATACTTTTTGTTTTTGAGAAGAAAGTCAGCTCACTGTCAAAGTGCATCATTTCCTGAATTTCAAAAATTCATTAAAATTATTCCTTAAGAGGTTTTCAAATATTTTCAACGGATCCTTGTTCAGGGCGATGCCGACTATTTTGATGGTCAATTTCAAGTCATTCCGAGATACTTTTTGTTTTTAAAAAGAAAGTCAGCTCACTGTCAAAGTGCATCAGGGCAAATGGATCATTTCCTGATTTTCAAAAAATCATTAAAATTATTCCTTAAGAGGTTTGCAAATATTTTCAATGGATCCTTGTTCAGGGAGATGACGACTATTATGATGGTAAATTTCAAGTCATTCCGAGATACTTTTTTTTTTTTTTTTCAGAATTTCAAAAATTCATTAAAATTAGTTTTGATGCCAACTGAAGAATATGCGACTTTTCTACCAGACACAAGAAGAGAAACAAGAAAGATAATATTCCAGGACATTTTCCTCTAAATTACCTTGTGTTTTCCATGTTTTATGGAGCAAAGAAACCACAAAACATTCACATTGCAGAAGCTGAAAAATCTCTTTAAACAGCAACACAGAAACCCATGAATAGAATTTCAATATAGTTGCAGCTTAATTCAGTCATCGATTGACTGTTTCCTGTAGTGTGATTGTTCAGTGAAGTCATAAATACGGTTGAAATAATGAGCGATGTTGGGTTGATGTCGCCGTCTCACCTTTTTACAAACGTTTCACCCTCCACGTTTGTTGTGTTTAATTGCGTTAAGTCGACGGCGTGTGATTGATTAAACGCGTTTGTAGGAACAATTAAAGGCCACTTTCACGCCGTCTCTGCTGCGTTACAGATGCCAGCGGCTGCTGCTGCTGCTGCTGCTGCTGCTGCTGCTGCTGCTGCTGCTGCTGCGGCGCAGGCCGCTGACCTGTATGAAGTGTATGAATTACTCATTTCCCCAGAGGCGTTTTGTGCCCGAAACCACGGAACCTGGATGTGACCTGTGGGCGTAAACACCGCAATTATTATTTATGGCATGTACACACGGAGCAGCCGCAACGCGAAAGATACCAGTAACGGATCATTGTGTGTGTGTGTGTGTGTGTGAGAGCCTCGAAAAGAGTTCGTTCTGAGTCTTTAGCTTATTTTTTCCTTGACCTCGTCGTTAAAAACATCGCGAAGTCGTCTGCGAACGGAGCGACTCTTGACTGTGTGTCTCGTTTTTTTGTCGCTACAGATGTGATCGGAGTGTGTAAGAGCGTGGACGACATGACGCGCCTCACGACGAAGGCCAACAAAGAGGTGTCCAAGAGGACGCTCAGCCTGATGGACATGTCCGGGAAGGTGGTGTCCGTCACGCTGTGGGGAGAGGAAGTGAGTTTTCCATTATTTTCATCATCTATTCCATTGGTTCTCAAAGTGCGGCCTGGGCGCCAATGGCGGCCCGCAGAAACATTTCTGTCGGCCCCGCAGTGAATTACAGTTGATGGTTTTAATCCAGGAGCGACTAAGCTTGTTAAATGTTTATTGGACATTACTGGATACAGACCAATAAGTGTAAACAAAAATACTGGGTATTTACCTGGTTTCTATATGGTGAATTTTAGTGTATTATTGTGTTATAAGCTGGTAATAAGCAGGTAGCTACAGCCCCCAATTACTAGCTATTTACCCAGTAAATATATGGTAACAGAAATGTGTTACTTGGTATTAACCTGTAATTAGAAGGTAAGAACAATGGACAAAATACTGGGTAATTACCCAGTAAATTATAAAGCTTTATTATATTAACGCTTAAATTACATTATGTTAACGCTTATATTACTTAACGCTAAACTGTAGAACTGCAATCTGGTCATTAAAATGATTACAAATGGGATTTATTTCTGTTTTTTCCCTTGGGTTCCTAAATTGGCCTCAGGTATCAGAACTTTGAGAACCCCTGATCTATTCATCTGTCAATCATTTACTTGATTTATTTATGATTTGTTTGGTCCATAAAATGTAAACAAAATGTCAGTTTTAAAGATTTCTTTGTTAAAATATTCACATTCCACTCAAATAAAACTCATTTTCTGGCTGTAAAAGCTTAATCTCTTGTATATTCTAACACGGAACCTGATAAAACAAGAGGAAACGACGTACTCTTGTACAACATATTAACATACCTTTTGTTTCTGCTTCCCTGTGCAGGCGGAGAAGTTTGACGGCGCGGGTCAGCCCATCTTGGCCATTAAAGGGGCGAAGCTGTCGGACTTTGGAGGCCGATCTCTGTCGGCGTCCTTCAGCAGCACGATGATGATCAACCCCGACATCCCTGAGGCTCATAAGCTGAGAGGCTGGTGAGTCAAAGTGCCTCAGGTCGGGTCTCGCCCGTCACGCTTTGGTTTAAAGTCGAAAGATATTATTTTAAAAACCTTTTAAAGTGAAAAGTTCACGTTTGAGCTGGAATGACCCGCGTGCTGCAGTCTCATAGGACTTTTGAAGTCGTGCTTGTTAGGATCCAGCAGAGGGCGCCGGTAAGGTTTTCGACGATATATTGTGCGACCGTGATTGTTCGTAATGACTGCTAATTGTGCTAACTGAGCTGACGGACTTCATTAAAGATGCAGTGTAATAATTAGATGTATAACAAGTAATTAACTAGCTAGCATAGACAAAAAGATGCCGAGATGGCTATCTAGCATGGTCGGATAGATGTCGCTATGTAGCTAGCTTAGACAGAAAGCAAATAACAAATTGACGCTAGCTTCGAAAGATAGATGTCGAGTTGACTAACTAGCTTGGACAAAAGATGTTAAGTTAGCTAACTAGCATGGGCAGATGGATCACAATCGTAATCAGAATACTGTCGAGTTAAATGGCTAGCATGGATGATAGACGGCAAGTTAGCTTAATAGCGTAGGCAAAAAGATGTTGAGTTAGCCTGGACAGATAAACTGAGAATTAGCTTGCTAGCTTAGACGGAGAGAAGAGAATTAACTAGTTAGCTTGAACAAAAAGATGTCGAGTTAGCTATCTCGCGTGGACGAATAGATATCGAGTTATCTAACGAGCTTAGACAGATAGCTAGATAACAAATCGAAGCTAGTTTCGACAGATAGATGTCGAGTTGACTAACTAGCTACTAGCTAACTACTAAGTTAGCTAACTAGCATGGGCATTATGTTATTATTGTATTTTTACTATTTTACAACAGGACAGTGAACGCAGCGTTTCGGGTTCAGACTAGAGCTGCAACTCATGATTATTTTAATTAGCAATTAGGGCTGATTAATAATCATCTCTTCAGTTGTAGAGTTAAAAAAATAATAATAATAATTTAAAGCGGTTTTCTGTGATTTTTTTTCAACTTCTTAAATGAATATTTTCTGGTTTCTTTGCTCCATAAAACAAAGAAATACTCGACACTGAATTATTTTCTTGACTATTTGAGTAATCGTTGATTGATAATGTCCTCAAATGTCAAAAATTCTGATTCAGTTTGAATTTCTTTGTTTTTATGGAGCAGAGAAAGCAGAAAACGTTCAGATTTAAGAAGCTGAAAAATCACAGAAACTGGTTCATAAACTCACTGACGGTGTTTTTACAGCAGGTTAAAGAAAAGAGAGAGAGAAAACACTGGCGTGTGTTTTAACATTTTAATTCCTTGTTTATTTTTTATTCCTGACAAACTTCACTTCACTCTTACTTCACTTCAACTGCTGAAAGTGAAACTCGAAGGATTTAAACGGATCATTTCCCTCAGTTGTGAGAGTGCATGCTCTGACTCCTATTATCAAGATTAGCCTTTTCCCCCATTAGCCACTGTGTGTGTGTGTGTGTGTGTGTGTGTGTGTGTGTGTGTGTGTGTGTGTGTGTGTGTGTGAGAGACTTCCCTGAAGCATTACATATAAATGGAAATTATACTTGAATGTGTGGAAATGTGTGTTTTCTCCTTTAATCGCGTTTGCAGATTAAATGAAATCCAGACTCATTTCTGTGATTATATTTAATTTAGCTCTTTCTTTTTTTTAAACATGGTGCCGTGTGTGTATGTGTGCGTTTGTGCAGTGTGTGTATGTGTGCGTTCAGTGTGTGTGTGTGTGTGTTCAGTGTGTGTGTGTGTTCAGTGTGTACCTATAAAGTATATTAAACATGTCTAATCCATGTTTTTATTCAGTATAAATCAGCTGCTGTATCCGTGTGTGTTCAAATATCTTTGTGTGGTTTTGTTAACAGTAGTTAGTAGTAGTAGTTTGACTCGGTAAACAAGTAAACAAACACCAGCAGGGACTTGTGTGTTCAACTCCACTGCACTAGGTGGTGATATTTCCCCAGTCAGCTTGTTGGTATGAGGCGTTTACGGTTCGACCCGTTACTTTCTACCGTCCGTTAACTTCAAAATATTACGTCTCAGTCCAGAAAAACACTGGTCTAATCCTCTTCCTTCATGTTTTCTTGTGTTTATCTGCTGATTCTATTATTTCCGGGTCAAAGGTCAAGGACAGGAACTGTGGACCATGCGCACAGCGACTGAAACTAGTTGACGTAACCTAATTCAATTTAAATACAGTTTTACTCAAACTAGCATGTTTAAAAGTCCAGTTTTAGTCAGACTAAAATAATGATTTAAAGTTTTTCTTGTGCTGTGTGGTTACTTTGTATCTTTTACTACTTTTCTTCGTTACGTTAATCTGAATATTTAACTAAATAATGAGCGTTCTCCCTTTGGCAAAAATGAAGAAAATAACACGTTCATCCACATCATTTAAGTCATTTGATCAGGGAGTGAATAAAATAAGTCAATATTCAGATGAAAAGTAAAGTTTTTAGTGACTTTGGAACATTAAGCATGATTTTGTTATCATATGTTATTACTTTTTGATTGTTTCTTTATTATATTCAGGTTGATATAGAAATATTTATATAATATCCGCTGGGGCCGAACCATTTTGAATAAATATCTAATTGCGACGCAAATTGTGATTGCGATATGAGAGGGAATTAAAGCATGACATTTACGAGGTTCCTTGAATCTTCAACATTCTGTAGATTAGGGCTGAAAGATTTTTTAACCAATATCTAATTGTGATTATTTTGGACAGAAATTGCGACGGCAGTGTGAGAGAGAATGGTCCTTTTTAGATAATTTATTTCCATTTGGATAACGTATTTAAAACGATTACTGTGTGATATTTGTGCAGATCTGTGAGGAAACAAAGATGTTCTTCAGCCTGTGCTTTCTAAAGTGGTCATTTTGGCTTTAGGAAATATATCATTAGGCCATATTGTGATTTTGTTCAGCGCTCTTGTAATACTTGGCTGATTTATGAAAACAAGATTCTTTTCTGAATCCTCACCGTCGTCGTCCGTGTGTTCGTCTCGTTTTCGTGGTCCTTGATCGTTCTTTCTGCTTCTCAGCGCTTTCTTTTATTAAACAGCCGACGACTGTCCTTTAACGTCACGCTAATTAATTTCACGTTGATGAAAACGGCCTTAATTTCCCCCCGAAATGAGCCTGAAGCAGGAGACGCTAATGATGCTGCTCCTCGGGTTAATCTGGGCTCAGTTCTTTATTCTCTGAGAGATGACGTGATGCCGTTTTTATTCAACTATAAATCTGCAGGAGCTCGAATATAAAAATAAAAATAAAAAAACATCCCATCTGCTTGTGTCCATCAGCCTGCGCTGAAGCATTTGTCCATTAGGTGGCGACAGCACACTGCCTCTTCTCTTACTGTCGGGCAGGACAGTGACTTTTGTGTCGAGTCATGTTTGTTGTTGTTGCCGTCGCTCTCAGACGCTCACGCTTAATTCATGCTGTCACATGACTATGGCGTCCATTTTCTCTGCTTCATCATGACTCTGAGTGTTTTCTCAGCAGCAAGTGATTGATGACTGAATTAACTATCAACTATTTTTCAGTCTTAGACACAAGTTCCATCCAGATTTCTTCAGTCCATTTATATTTGAAAAAATATAATAATATTAATACACAAAAGGGTCAACATTACAATAAGAATAAAAATAACAAGTGATTCTCACAACCACATAATGGAAAATAACAATCGACAGATTCATTGATGATAAAAAAAAATAATGCTTATGGAACCTGATTCAGGAACAATCAATCTAGTTTTATTTTGTTTATTTTGAAGAAAAATGTTAAAGATCCTGAAACGTGACAATTTGTTGCGTTCAGTGTCATAAAAGTGTGTGAAAAACTTTTTGTGTATTTTTATAAGATAAAATGTGCAATAAAATAAGACGAAAACAAGAATTGGGACTAAATACTTTTTATTTATTTACATAACTGACGTTTGTTTGCACTAATTAGGGCTGCGACGATCGGTTTGGGTGTTTCTTTTGATAATTAAAACCAGTATCCAATTTTTTTTGGAAAACTGACTGCCAAATAATGAGCTATTCTAGACATCCACCATCAGATTTACCTGCAAAATAATGATCTATTCTAGACATCCACCATCAGATTTACCTGCAAAATAATGAGCTATTCTAGACATCCACCATCAGATTTACCTGCAAAATAATGATCTATTCTAGACATCCACCATCAGATTTACCTGCAAAATAATGAGCTATTCTAGACATCCACCATCAGATTTACGGCCAAATAATGATCTATTCTAGACATCCATCATCAGATTTACTGCCAAATAATGAGCTATTCTAGATGTCCACCATCAGATTTACGGCCAAATAATGATCTATTCTAGACACCCAACATCAGATTTACTGCCAAATAATGAGCTATTCTAGAGTATATTATTTAATAACTAAATCAAGTTTCTGTGACGTTTCAGCTTCTTAAATGTGAATATTTTCTGGTTTCTTTGCTCCATAAAAACAAAGAAATCATTAAAACTGAATCATTTTTAGTTTGTGGACAAAATCGAGACATTTGACATCATCATTTCAAAGGTTTGACAAACACTGATCAATATTTTCTGACATTTTATGACTTAGCCATTAATCAGCATTTGTTGCAGCCTGAGGAGAAATAATGAACTTTGCAAGTTTTCATTATGTTTTCTATGGGAATTAATTAATCCTAATAATAACGTCTTCATATTTGCATGTTTTTATCCTTGTATTGGTTTATGGAGTCGTGCATGTTACTCTGTGAATTCTGACTTTGAGAACGACTGCAAATGAAATGAGAAAAACTGCAGTTACATATTTGTTCCTGTCAGATTTTGTCAGGATTGAACACTCTGACGTTCCCACTCTTTAAAAAAGTGCCTTCATTCGTCTCTCCTGTTGAATCTGTGATAGTAAAACGTCCTCTGTGATAAATCTGGATTGATTCGTCAGAATATTATTATTTTTATTTTTTTTCCTGCCAACCTTCTTCTAACCGGGTACAAGTACGATTACAGCGGGTGTCGGAGCAGGTGCACCGGTGAGGAATCTGGTGTCGCGCTGAAGAATTGCTCACATTTGTCAGTGGGAATGTGGAGCTCGCTCCCACTCTTAAACCTTAATGGGGATATTTTCAATTAGTCGAGCCTCCAGTAGTGAAGCAGGCAGCCGCTCGCTGTATTTACAGCCCGACCTCCCCATTGTGCACCACTTTGCCTTGTGGTCAACAGATTAGTGAGTTTATTGATCTCTGTGACCGTTTTAAACTTCTTTTCCCCTCCTCCCATAACTGCATTTTACCTCCATCCATCCGTCTTCTTCCTTCTCCACTCCACCTTCTCTTTTCCTCTTCTCTAACCTGTATTAGTGGCAGCGCTTGGTGAAAGTTGTCGTCTGGTATCACAGACCAGCTCATCTGTGCCTCTGCACTAAAGTCTACTCTCGAGCCTCTCAAAGCCATACTCGTTCTCGTACGAGGCGTCGCAGCACAGATTACTCGCAGTGTAAACTTCGGCTCAGCATTTGGCAGTCAGATTGTGAATGATGAGAACAGCTCATTATTTGGCAGGCAGTGTGTTGCTAGATTTATTGAACAGTTTGCCATTTTGCAGTCAGTTTCTTGTTGGGAATGTAGAATAGCTCATTATTTGGCGGTCAGTTTTTTGGCGTGTATGTAGAACAGCTCGCTATTTGGCAGTTGATCTGTTTTCTGGATTTATAGAACCGCTGATTATTTTACTGTCAGATTCTCGGTAGATGTCTAGAATGGCTCATTATTTGGCAGTCAGTCTCTTAGCGAACAGCTCAGTAAGTCAGATGCTGGATTTACAACAAAAAACAGCTCACTATTTGGCAGTCAGTCTGTTGGGTATTTAGAACAGCTCACTGTTTGACAGTCTGTTTGCTGGCTTCATAGAACAAGCTCATTATTTCACAGTCAGTTCATTGGTAGATGTCTAGAATAGCTCATTATTTGGCAGTCAGTCTGTTGGGTATTTAGAACAGCTCACTATTTGGCAGTCAGTCTGTTTTGCTGGTTTTATAGAACAGCTCGTTATTTTACTGTCGGTTTCTTGGTAGATGTATAGAATAGCTGTTGCTATGTATGTAGAACAGTTCACTATTTGGCAGTTTGTGTTTTTGCTGGATTTATAGAACAGCTCACTATTTGGTGGATGTCTAAAATAGTTCATTATTTGGCAGTCAGTCTGATGGGTATTTAGAGCAGCTCACTATTTGGCAGTCGGTCTATTTGCTGGATTTATAGAACGGCTCACTATTTTGGTGAATGTCTAGAATAGTTCATTATTTGGCAGTCCGTTTGTTGGGTATTTAGAGCAGCTCACTATTTGGCAGTCGGTCTATTTGCTGGATTTATAGAACAGCTCACTATTTGGTGAATGTCTAGAATAGCTCATTATTTGGCAGTCTGTTTCTTGGTGGATTTAGAGAACTAGAAAATTATTTTCTCACCATTTAAAAAAAAAAAAAAATAATAATAATAATAATTATCAACTGTCCAAACTTCACATTGTTCAGGCTCCAAATCATGACTCGGCGGTTTTGGCTGTTGCTCACTCAGGTACGATAAGGAGGGACACACCATGGAGGGACAGTCTCTGACGGAGGTGAAAGGTGGCGGCGGGGGAGGATCCACCAACTGGAAATCTCTGTCCGACGTCAAGACTGAGCACCTGGGACACGGGGAGAAGGTACACACACACACACACACACACACACACACACACACACACACATGGAAACCCCCCAGACACACACATATTGTTATTCAAAGATGTCTCTTTGAAGACGTTCAAGGACAAAGTGAGAAAACACCTGCGTTGAATCTCAAACAACAACAACAACAAATATGAAAGCGTATTTGTGCTTTTTAAGAGCTCTCACAGCTGCTCGTCTGTCGCGTGTCACCTTGGCACTTCCTGTGTCTGCGTGATGAATCTTGATGATCATTGATTGATTGATTAGTTGATTAGAATCACTGCACCAGGTGTGCGTACCGGAAATTGGACGATATTAACAGTTCCTGGTTTGACTGCTCATTAGTCCCTCTGCACAGTGTGTGTCCTCTCCAAGGATCGACATCACTTCTGTTTTTATTTATCTGTGGAAGTCTGTCGTCAACACTGCTGTGGTTTTAGAGAAGCAAAAAGACAGGGTTTTAAAAATGCTGCTTATTATCCTTATTTTGTGTGAGATTCAGCTTCTTAAATGTGAATATTTACGTTTCTGTCATTTTCAGCTTCTTATTTTACACTCAGTTTACTGATGGGTGTCTAGAATGGCTCACTATTTGGCTGTCGGTTTGTGAATGTTTAGAATGGCTCATAATTTGGCAGTCAGTCTGTTGGGTATTTAGAACAGATCACTATTTGGCTTTATAAAACAGCACATTATTGTACAGTCAGATTATCTGTGGATATCTAGAATGGCTCACTATTTGGCAGTCAGTCAGTCTCTTGGGTTTTTCAAACAGCTCACTATTTGGCAGTTATTCTGTTTGGCTTTATAGAACAGCTCGTTATTTGTCAGTCGTTCTGTTTGGCTTCATGGAACAGCTCGTTATTTGGCAGTCATTCTGTTTGGCTTTATAGAACAGCTCATTATTTTACAGTCAGTTTCTTGGTCGATGTCTAGAATAGCTAATTCTTTTGCTTCTTAAATGTGAATATTTTCTAGTTTCTGTCATTTTTCAGCTTCTTAAATGTGAATATTTCCTGCCGTCTTTGCTCCATAAAAACAAAGAAATCATTAAAACTGAATCGTTTTGGTTTACGGACAAAAACAAGACATTTGAGAACATTATCATTTCCATGTTTGACCAACATTTGCTGACATTTTAGTCCTCGATTAATGGAGGAAATAATCAACAGATTAATCGAGGATGAACATAATGGTTAGTTTCAGCCTTAATTTTAGTAAATGTGCATTTTATTATCATCTTCTTGCTAATTCTCAGGTCTAATGTGGCTGGAGCCTCAGTGAAAGTAAGATGGATGTCTTAGATGACATAACCTCCATTTGACCTCTGCAGTTAAAATTACTGCCGTCTCATCACTAAAGTAACGTTGATTCTTTAAATTTCTCCCTCCTGTTTTAATGAAACGCTGCTCAGTGAAGCGCGAGCGTTGTCTGCGGCGGGATCACGTGACCTGTGCGCGGATCCCGACGCGTGTAATTTAACATAATGTGAGACATTAGTGATCGGCGCAGTGTTCCGACAGTTTCCCATTAAAACCAGGACAATTAATAGATGCTGGTGATTATGATGAGTTGGCGAGAGGCGCCAGAATGACACGTTTGCAGCGTCTGTGGAAGACGAGAGTTTTAACGTCTCACTGGAAACTCGGAGAAAAATGTTCTAATGATTAATAACTAACCTAATAGAAAACTTTGATTATTAAAATCCAATATTTAAATAAAAGTCCAAAAAAATTTAATAAAAAGATGTAAAAATGTCCTAAATGTTATAATCTGCCACATTTTTTCTAATAAACTATCTGAACACAATATGTCATTAAACTTTAAGCACGTTGTAACAGTTATTTTTCAATAACTTTTTACGACATGCATAAGAAAATGTAATAAAACAGTGTTTTGTGTATTTTTTTTTACATTTTGTACCCATTTTATTTTAATTAAAGTCTAAAAAGCCAAATTGATCTGTCCACAAATTCCATAAAAGAGAGCAGCTCACTATTTGGCAGTCAGTTTCTTGGTGGATATAGAGAACAGCTTACTATTTGGCAGTCAGTTTCTTGGTGGACAAAGAGAAAAGCTCACTATTTGGCAGTCAGTTTCTTGGTGGATATAGAGAACAGCTCATTATTTGGCAGCCAGTTTCTTGTTACAACATGCATAAGAAAATGTAATAAAACAGTTTTTAATGTATTTTTCTGTACATTTTGTACTTATTTTATTTTAATTAAGCTTAATTAGTCTAAAAAGCCAAATAGATTTGATGGTTTTAATCTCAATGCTGTACATAAAGGCAGCTTAGTACGACTGGAACTAATCCAGTATTTCCTAATAGAATTATCTGTCCTTTAATTCATCAGTTTCAGTGGACAGACTGAAATTACAGAGGTTTTAGTAAAGAAATGTCTATGCGTTCTCTCTTTTGGCACACTGTGGCACCATCTCTGCCATTGGAGATTTCTTAGGTACCAAATTGTTAAAAACCCAATCCACTAATTCAAAATAAGACTTTTTATGACAATAGTTTCAAAATAAAAGCTTTTGTTTTGATATGGAACAATGAATAGTTCACAGAAGAAGTGCACAATCCATTTATCTATTAATATTATTAATAACAAAAACACCCAGAAATAACTTTTAACACCATATTAAGTGGCAGGGCTGCATGTGGCCCACCACTGGAGCTCCCCCTGCTGGATTTTAAGCAGTACTACCTAAATAGGCACTTGCAGAATTTAAATTACTTTACCTCTCGTGTTCAAAATCATATTGAATTCCGTCTGTAAAGTGCCGACCCTAATCACGATGGAGACCTTTCCATCTGCTCGAGTCAGAGCTTCACTGCTGCGTCTTACCCTCGTTTTAATGTCGCTTTTTTTATTTTTCCTTCCTCGACTTTACCCGCGAGTTCACCTGTCCACCAAATGACCGAGGTTGACCCGGGGTTCAGCGACGGCCGCTAATAAGAAAAACCTGTGACGAGTCCGTCCTCCACCTCTGTGAGACGTCCAACGCTCGGAGACGCAGGGACACGGAGGTCAAACCTCTCAAAAATCCACCTCCTTTGCTAAAGTCGTCCGTTGCAATTAATCGTCCCCCGTCACAAAGTCTTTGTGTCATAATCTGGCGTTTCCACGCCGCCGCCGTGCCCTCGCTGACAGGAAGTGGTCGCCCCCTGCTCTTCTTCACTTGACACTGTTTTGTCCTCCTGTCCTCGTCCCCGTGCTGCAGAGACATTGACTTGATTAATTGAACCTCTTTTGTAGAAGAAGTGGAGGTTGAAGTCTATTTATAGTAAATCAAGAATGCTAATTAACCAAAACGGGTCTTTTATTTTGTTTACGGACACTTTTCCAAAAGGACACAAAGTCTCATGTGTCCTGGTTCTAAAGTTAAACGAGGTCAAAGAATGAATGGACTTTATTTTCTCTTTTTGTATCCACATTATTCCTCTAATATATTGATATTTTATCAATAACGTGACCTGAGAACAGATAGATATGGATATCGTGATAACCGTCTGATTATTGCCCTGTGACTGTTTTGGTGGAACATACGAGGGTTAAAGAGAATAATCTTACTTAACTACAAATATGAATTAATTACACATGGCACAATATCACTTTTTTTTGTCCGATATCGATAACAGATAGATCATCATTTGGCAAGTAGTCTGTTGGTGATTGTATATAATAGCTCACTATTTGGCAGTCAGTTTCTTGGTGGATATAGATAGAACAGTTCACTATTTAGCAGTCAGTTTCTTGGTGGATATAGAGAGAACAGCTCACTATTTGGCAGTCCGTTTCTTGGTAGATATCGTGAACAGCTCACTATTTGGCATTCAGTTTCTTGGTGGATATAGAGAACAGCTCACTATTTGGCAATCCGTTTCTTGTTGGATATAGAGAACAGCTTGCTACTTGGCACTCAGTTTCTTGGTGGATATAGAGAGAACAGCTCACTATTTGGCAGTCAGTTTCTTGGTGGACAAAGAACAGCTAGCTATTTGGCAGTCAGTTTCTTGGTGGAAATAGAGAACATCTCACTATTTGGCATTCAGTTTCTTGGTGGATATAGAGAACAGCTCACTATTTGGCAGTCCGTTTCTTGGTGGATATAGAGAGAACAGCTCACTATTTGGCAGTCCGTTTCTTGGTGGTTGTCGACGATACCGATATCAGTCTAATGGTCATTTTTAGACCTTTTAAACTATAAAGATGTTGTGCTAACCATTTAAAGAAATGTTTAACAACCATACTAAGAAGAAAATAAGTGATCCAAAACATGACTTGCCTAAAATACCAGGCTTTCCAATATCAGTCCAGTGATTATAACCAGTATCTGACTGATTGGCTCACCCTCAGAATGAATCGATAAAGCTCCGCTGGGTCATGACTCGAGGAGAAAGAAGTCCTTTTGTAAAAGTCTGTAGTGGATCAGATTAAAACGCTGGTCGTGTGTGTTCTTTCACTCTGGGACCATGTGAAATCAAGTATGTGAAGTGTTGTCAGATGACAGGAGACGTATACGTCCACCATGTTAGCACGAATATGTCTCGCACTCAGTCCGTCATGATGACAAGACGCTATTAAGCCTCTCTCAAACATCTCAGGGGAAATGCAGGCCGACACTCCTCTCTCTCTGTGACGAGGACGACGTCTGCATGAGAGCATTTTAAAGCTTCTTCTATAAATAAATCACTTTTTTTCAGTCGGTTATAATAAAAAAATCTGATTACACTGGAGTCTGCAGAGTCAAATGTTCTGCAGTTATAACTCGAGGTAGACGGACTAATACGGCCTATATTTGACACTTTTTAAATCTGCATTGGCATGTGGATGTCAAGAATAGCTCACTATTTGGCGTTCAATCTGTTGGTGGATATAGAGAACATCTCACTATTTGGCCGTCACTCTGTTGTTGGATATAGAGAACAGTTGCTATTTGGCATTCAGTTTCTTGGTGGATATAGAGAACAGCTCACTATTTGGCATCCAGTTTCTTGGTGGATATACCAGTTTCTTGGTGGACTATTTTGCAGGCAGTCTGATGGTGGATGTCTACAATAGATCATTATTTGGCAGTCAATTTTTTGGTGGATGCCTCAAATAGTTCATTATTTGGCATTCTGTTTGTTGGTGCATATAGAGAACAGCTCGTGATTTGGAAGTCAGTTTCTTGGTGGATGTATAGAATAGCTCATGATTTGGCATTAAGTATTTTGGTGGATATAGAGAACATCTCACTATTTGGCCTTCAGTCTGTTGGTGGATATAGAGAACAGCTCACTATTTTGCAGGCAGTCTGATGGTGGATGTCTACAGTAGATCGTTATTTGGCAGTCAATTTCTTGGTGGATGTCTCAAATAGCTCATTATTTGGCATTCTGTCTGTTGGTGGATATTGAAAATAGGTCATTATTTGGAAGTCAGTTTCTTTGTGGATGTATAGAATAGCTCATGATTTGGCAGGCATTCCTATGGTGGATGTCTGGATAGATCACTATTTGGCAGTCAGTCTTATTGGATATAGATAACAGCTCACTATTTGACAGGTAGTCTCTTGATGGATATCGATAACAGCTCATTATTTTGCAGGCAGTCTGATGGTGCATGGATCATTATTTGGCAGTCAGTTTCTTCTCCCTCTCAGCGTCGCCACAGTGGAACATCTGTAGTGATGCGACAGTACCGCTTTTTTATATTTGTATTAGTCTGATACAGTCATTTTAGACCATGTATATACGTATGAAGCTGTTAACGACAGAACGTCAAAGACACAATTCTCCAACTGTGGAACAAATATTCTTCTCCCATAAAGCAGAAATAAACATGACTCGGCTGAACTGATTTTGCTGATTTTGTATTTACGTTCTCACAGTCTGTGCAGAGTGAACGTTATGAACGAGTGCTTTTCTGACACTTGATTGCGTGTCGCGTTTGTGAAAATGTCTCCTTCGCGTTAAACTAATGCTCGTTTACGCCCGGTTTGCACACATTCCGCTGACATGACGCTGAAGCTGTGAGCGTGACGGGAGCTCATCTCTGTTTATTTGGCACATAAACGTGTATTTGTGTGTTCATGTCTTTTCTTTTTGTTTTTTATAGGCAGACTACTACACCTGCATAGCCACCATCGTGTACCTGCGTAAGGAAAACTGCATGTACCAGGCCTGTCCGAGCCAAGACTGCAACAAGAAAGTGCTGGACCAACAGAACGGCATGTTCCGCTGCGAAAAGTGCGACAAAGAGTTCCCCAACTTCAAGTACCGCCTCATTCTCTCTGTGAGTGACTCCCTGAAACTTCTCACTCCTTTTTTAAGCCATTTATTTATTACATTTTTTTTTTGCAGTGCACACACAAGCAGATATGCAAATGTTGTTCCTCCTGCTCGCTGCTGCACAGATGCTTGTGCTGAGGCAGTGGGTGTCAGCCTCTTCATTGTCCTGTCGTTCTCCTGACTCACTGTCTTTATTCAGCTCTCTCTCTCTCTCTCTCTCTCTCTCTCTCTCTCTCTCTCTCTCTCTCTCTCTCTCTCTCTCTCTCTCTCGCCTCCTCTCCTGGGACTCCAGC
>NC_139804.1:947500-1040000 GCF_963457635.1 Microchirus variegatus
CACACTGTAAGTTAGTGAGAAATGGTTTGAATATGAATGAATATCGTTAGCAGTGCTTTAGCGGCAGAAGTTACATACTGGTGCTTTAAAGAAGCTCATGACTGAAGTTATTTTGTCAGATTGTTGTGATTATAGTACGATGACGCCATGAATGTTTGTGTTTGCCGTGACAGGATGAATCCAGAATCAAGGCCACGGTTCTGGAAGTGAAGACCGTGGATCATAGAGATTACAGTAAGAGGCTGATCATGAACATCAGGAAACTGGCGTCTCAGTAGAAACCTGACGTGGAATCATCTGTGGACCGACGTCTCCTGAAGCTTCTGTTAGTGTGTGTGTGTGTTTGAGTGTGTGAGTGAGTTAATGTGTGAATGAATAGTCTACTATTATTTTCTTTGTAAAATAATGATTTGTGTCGTCAGTGATGGTGAAATACAGAGAAGCAGCATTTTGTGCACTTGTTTGAGACGGTGGTTGGACGGCGGTTGGACGTCTGTCTCTCACACACTTGTAAACATAAGCACGTAAACATCATTCACTATTTAAGTAACGACGTGGTGTTTTTTTCTCTTGGTTTTGTTTCTTCTTTTTCTTTCATAGTGAAAATAAAATAGTTTAACCAGTTTTTTTTGATGACAGATGTGGAGACGCAGCGTCTCTGTTACATTCATTCACACAAAGGTTCATAATGTTGTTTATTCTTTGTTAAAACACAAAATACACGTTTAAAATTTTCTGTAAAATGATTTAAAAACGTCTCTGAAATAAATGTATCGTTAAACATGACAGAGATCTGATGAGACTATTGGTATTATTTTAATGTTTATTTATTTGCACAATTGAGATAAAAAATGACCTCTACTGTTTTTCTCGAAAGCATAAATATTGTTTTCTTCAGTTCAGCCCTGATCATCCGCCATCTTAAACATAACCTTTGATTATCTGACATTATAACATAATAAAAATAATCCATATTGACTGATTGAAACAGTTTTTTTAGTTCGATTTAGACACTTTAGTGTGAGTTTTAGCTGCTTGTTTGCTGGATTTATTCAGGGTGTGGAAAACAAACGCCCAGTTTCCTCCTCAGGTTGTGAGGACGTCGTCACCTCTAACCAGGATTAAACCAGGATTAAACCAGGATTAAACCAGGATTAAACCAGGATTAAACCTGTCTGGACCCTGATTCCAAATGAACTGAATATCCCTGATTTAGTCAGAAAATATCTACATTTTTAGATTTTTTCTGCAGGGCCGTTTCTAGCTGTTTGGGGGGCCCTATGCGAGATGCTATTTGGGGGCCCCTGTTTTTTCTAACTTGAGGTAGAGATTCCTAACTTTTTCATATTTCTGTGACGATGCAGCAGTTTGTTACATTTTAAGAGGAAAGCAGGCTGGAGTACATTAACAAATGCAACAGATCTACAGTATGTTCTTGAAAAATGTTTAATATAAACTTTAAGGTAACATAACATAAAACGGTTTTAACCCACGATTCAAAAACAGTAAAAAATAAATAACTACACTTACTTAAATACATTTTTACCTGATTACCAAACCAACACTTGCATGCTTTGAAAATATATGCATAATGAATGCATGCAATACATGCAAATAAAGACGGGTACTTTTCATTCTCAAAAATATAATAAAATACGAGTCTGAACTTGCAGCTTCGGGGCCCCCTGGTGGCTGCGGGGCCCTATGCAGCTGCATAGCCCGCATATAGCAAGAAACGGCTCTGTTTTTAAGTATTAGTCGACAAAGAAGTAAAAACACAACTCGTAGACGTGGACAAACCAACTCTGACCTGCAGACGTTTACTGATCCTAACTCTGAGAAAATCTGATAACGATCAGGAAACGTGGACGAAGACGATGATGATGATGATGATGAAATCGTGACGTTCTCCTCACGTTTTCTTCACCTGCTTCATATTCTCAGATTATTTTCACTCTGACAGTTTTTTCGGCTCCTTTTTCTCTGTCTAATCACTCGTTACTTTGACACCTGAGTGAACTCGGCCGCTCGCTGATGAGCTGCTCTTGTTCAAAGCAACGAGTCGACCAATTAGAGGGAAGCAAGCGAGACAAGGTCACACACACACACACACACACACACACACACACACACACACACACACACACACACACACACACACACACACACACACACACACACACACACACACCTGTACGTACAGAATGGAGAGCAGCCATTGGCCTCGAAGCCTCAGCAGAGTCAGTTCTTCGGTGACACTTCAAAGTTATCTTGTTATCAGTAAAAACAGCAGGAATAGTAATTTTTCACCTTTTGATGTTTCCACGTTCTTCTTCTGCTGCTTCCTGTTTTAATGTGATGAGCATCAGGGTTAAAAATACTCGGGATTTAATCCAAATAAAGTCACGTCGCTTCATGAGACGCGACGTGACTGGATGGATAGTTGGATGCATGGATGGCTGAATAGATGGTTGGATGCATGGATGGATGAATGGATAGACGGATGGATGGACGGATGGATAGTTGGATGCATGAATGGTTGAATAGATGGTTGGATGCATGAATGGATAGACGGATGGATGGTTGGATGGATAGATGCTGGATGGATGGATAGTTGGATGCATGGATGGTTGAATAGATGGTTGGATGGATGAATGGATGGATAGTTGGATGCATAGATGGTTGGACGCATGGATGGATGAATGGATAGACGGATGGATAGTTGGATGCATGGATGGTTGAATAGATGGATGGATGAATGGATAGACGAATGGATGGTTGGATGGATAAATGCTGGATAGTTGGATGCATGGATGGATATTGGATGGATAGATGCTGGACAGATGGTTGGATGGACGGAAGGATGGATGCATCGTTGGATAGATGGTTGGATGAATGGATAGATGGATGGATGGTTGGATGCATGGATGGACTGATGAATGGTTGGATGGACGAATGATGCATGGATGGTTGGATGATGGATGGTTGTTGGATAGATGGTTGGATGAATTGATGGATAGATGGTTGGATGCATGGATGGACGGATGATGCATGGATGGAAGGATGCATCGATGGATAGTTGGATGCATGGACGGACTGATGGATGGTTGGATGGACGGATGGTTGGTTGGATGGATGTGTCACTCTTATCTCTTGGGCTAACATTTGAAGAGAAGCCGTCATCTTGTATTGTTGTTGTGAAACCACCACAAGACGACGGCTTCTCCTCCGCAGACGTTTCCACAACAGAGAGAACAACAAAGCTTTTGTTGATGGTGAAAAAATACAACTTATATCATAATAAGTGTTTTCATAAAGACTTGGACCGACGAGTGTTTTTTTTTCAGCTTCTTTTCTCCGTGATTTGTGAGCAGATTCGTTCGTTGACGTTTATTTGCAGTAAACGTGGACGATAATCATGCGACTGATTGACGACGTACGTTTCTGACACTTAATTGTGGCAATCTGGCATTTTAAAGTGGTTTTTATCACAACAACAACTACTCCTGTCACTGTGTGTGTGTGTGTGGAATCAATAACAGAGCAGATTATGACAAACGCTCCATAATCTACTGCTGCAGACGATGAACACACAGATTAATCTGAAGAACTCCTCAGACACAAACATGGATTCACTTTATTTGACTGAAACAATTATTACAAGTATTTCCACCTGTCAGCCATTTTCACTCTCTCTCTCTCTCGTGCTCAGTCGAAGGGAAAAATAGAATAATAAGCAGCAGCAGCAGCATCATCATCAGCAGCAGCAGCTTGTAGTGGACACCAGTGTCTGGTCAGCAGCTTCCTGCTGCACCTGTTCCTCAGAGCTGAAGAACCAGACTCATGAATCTTTAGAAACACACTGTGTTTTAACCTCATTCATTACACAAACCCCACGGGTGTTTTATCTTCTCACATTTGTCTCTGTGTTGTCACAGCCACAGGCCTGTGTGTGTGTGTGTGTGTGTGTGTGTGTGTGTGTGTGTGTGTGTGTGTGTCTCCACATGTGCCACGAGTCCAGACGCAGAGCAGCAGCAATAAAAGTGAACCGGTACAAGAGCAGACCCTGACTCAGTGATTTAGTGTATGCAGTGCTTTAAAAAAAAAGATCCTGCAGTCAGTGAAGGCAACACGAGCACTTTACTGGGTGTGTTTCCACTGCAGGAACCAGAGACTTTACCGTGATGTATTTTTTTTTGCTTAATCTCTGTACATTTAAAGTGACAGTAAACCTTTACAGCTGTAATCCAGCACTGGTGTGGTTTTGTGCTCATGTTTTTTTCCTGCCAACATGGTGGCGATCCAACCAGCCATCATCCAACCATCCAACCATCATCCATCCAATCAACCATCCATCCAACTATCCGTCTAACCATCCATCATCCATCCAATCAACCATCCAATCAACCATCCAACCATCATCCATCAACCATCCACCCAACATCATCCAACCATCCACCCAACATCATCCAACCATCATCCAACCATCATCCATACAACTATCCATCCATCATCCAACCAGCATCCATCCAATCAACCATCCACCCAACCATCATCCATCATCCAACCATCATCCATCAACCATCCACCCAACATCATCCAACCATCATCCAACCATCCACCCAACATCATCCACCCAACCATCATCCATACAACTATCCATCCATCATTCAACCAGCATCCATCCAATCAACCATCCACCCAACCATCATCCATCAACCAACCATCATCCAACCATCATCCATCCCACCATCAATCAACCATCCAACCAACATCTATCCAACCATTCAACCATCCATCTATCATCCAACCACCCACCCAACCATCATCCATCCAATCAACTATCCATCCAACATCATCCAACCATCATCCATCCATCAACCATCCACCCAACCATCATCCATCCAATCAACCATCCATTCATCCATCCAACCATCATCCATCCAACCATCATTCATCCATCCAACCATCCATCAATCCATCCAACATCTATCCAACAATCCATTCAACAAACCATCATCCATCCAACTATCCATCATCCATCCAACCATCAAACCAACCATCAATCCATGCATCATCCATCCAACCATCATCCATCCATTATCTATCCAACCATCCATTCATCCATCCAACTATCCATTATCCATCCAACCATCAATCCATCCAACATCTATCCATTCATCCATCCAACCATAATCCCGCTCACTTCCTCCCTGTCACTCACAGGTTCTGTCTCCATGTGGACGAGGTTTATTCTGAGTCCTGAGGCTTTTCTGCCGTCGTCTGACAGCATCAATGTTTCTGCACAGAAACAAGCGGGAAATGAGTTTCTTTATTTTTCTGTTTCCTGTTTCTGCAGCGAGATGAAAAAGAGGCAAAAATGCTCGGAAAACACCACCTCGTACTGGAGATGATGTTTTGACAGAGTCGCTTGAAGACGGAAGACTTTTAGTGAAGAAGAAGAAGAACAAAAAGCTTTTAAAGTTAAATAAAGGAGGGAAAGAAAATCCCTTTAAGAACTTTTTGACTGTTTTCTGCTGCAGTCGTTCAAACGCTGCTTTGTTCACATCATCACTGTCTCATTTAAAAAAGTATTTCTCCACAGAAAAGTCAGGAAGTGACTCCAGAAAAACTGAAGAAACTCCACAGAAACACAGTTTAAAGTTTTCAGACTTTAGTCAAACGTTTACTGTACGACGTCAGCAGGAAACAAGTGATGCATTGTGGGAAAAATAGTCTTAGTCCGAACTAAAGTTGAGGCCCGAAACTAATGTTTAATTCTGTAGTTGATCACTCAGTCTTTAGTCAGACTAAGGTCATAGTCTGACTAAGACTAAGACAATCAGACAACTTTACAGAGTCTGAGTTCACGTTATTGTCCGTGTACGTGTGACTCCGCCTCCGTAGGTGGCGCTGTAGCCTCTCTATAAGCCAGCGTGTGTTGAATCAGTTTCCTGTTGACCTTTAGTTTGCTTCTACTTCAGGGTCAAAGAGCGAGGAGGACATTTTGGACAAGTCTGACTCCAGTCTGACTAAGTGAAAACATGCAGCAGTAATCAGACTATGAATCACATGATCCAGGTATGTTAGTCTGACTAAGACTGAAGTAGGATTTGTTGTCGTAGTCTGACTAAGATAAGACAATCGGAAATATGAGTGGATGAAGAGGAACGTTTTTATGGCAGCCATTAATGATGAAGGTGAGTGTGTGTGTGTGTGTTTGTGTGTGTGTGTGTGTGTGTGTGTGTGTGTGTGTGTGTGTGTGTGTGTGTGTGTGTGTGTGTGTGTGTGTGTGTGTGTGTGTGTGTGTGTGTGTGTGTGTGTGTGTGTGTGTGTGTGTGTGTGTGTGTGTGTGTGTGTGTGTGTGTGTGTGTGTGTGTGTGTCAGCAGCTTTTGTCTTTGTTCTGGTTCTGGTGAAAAAGCAGTGCTTTTGAATGTCTCTCAGTGACCACCGGAGGGCGCTGTTTAACACTGATGTTCAGTGAAATCGTGTGTGCGTTTCTTTGTCGTTGTTTTTGTGTCATTATTGTGAACTTTGATCTTTCAGAGAGAAACAAACACACGTTTTTACGTCTTGTCAATATATGCAGATTATATCTGTTGTCAATAGAAGATACGCTCTTAGATTTTGGATTTTCTCACTTTATTCTTTACTAAAGTTACAATATTTTTCCTCATAATGTTCCGACTTTTTCTGACTTTTTTCCCCATAATGTTCTGACTTTTTTCCCCATAACATTACGACTTTTTTCCTCGTAACATTACGACTTTTTTCTCATAACATTACGACTTTTTTCCTCGTAACATTACGACTTTTTTCCTCGTAACATTACGACTTTTTTCCTCGTAACATTACGACTTTTTTCCTCGTAATTTACGACTTTATTCCTCATAACATTACGACTTTTTTCCTCGTAACATTACGACTTTTTTCCTCGTAATTTACGACTTTATTCCTCATAACATTACGACTTTTTTCCTCGTAACATTACGACTTTTTTCCTCGTAACATTACGACTTTTTTCCTCGCAACATTACGACTTTTTTCCTCGTAACATTACGACTTTTTTCCTCGTAATTTACGACTTTATTCCTCATAACATTACGACTTTTTTCCTCATAACATTACGACTTTTTTCCTCATAACATTACGACTTTTTTCCTCGTAACATTACGACTTTTTTCCTCGTAACATTATGACTTTTTTCCACATAACATTACGACTTTTTTCCTCGTAACATTATGACTTTTTTCCCCATAACATTACGACTTTTTTCCTCGTAACATTACGACTTTTTTCCTCGTAACATTACGACTTTTTTCCTCGTAACATTATGACTTTTTTCCTCGTAACATTACGACTTTTTTCCTCGTAACATTACGACTTTTTTCTCATAACATTACGACTTTTTTCCTCGTAACATTACGACTTTTTTCCTCGTAACATTACGACTTTTTTCCTCGCAACATTACGACTTTTTTCCTCGTAACATTACGACTTTTTTCCTCGTAACATTACGACTTTTTTCCTCGCAACATTACGACTTTTTTCCTCATAACATTACGACTTTTTTCCTCGTAACATTACGACTTTTTTCCTCATAAGATCGCCTGATAAACAGCATGAATTTCAAATTTCAATAAAAAACAAAAAGGATCTCGGAATGACTTGAAATTTACCATCATAATAGTCGGCATCGCCCTGAACAAGGATCAGTTGAAAATATTTGCAAATCTCTTAAGGAATAATTTATATGAATTTTTGAAATTCAGGAAATGATCTAATCCTGATCGACTGTCATATAAATCAACATCTACCCACAGAACTGAGCTGAGAGACTTGTGAATTTCCCTCGTGTTGAAATTCCAGATGGAAGTCGGTGTCAGCAGAGTGAGGATGATGATGATGATGATGATGCAGAGTTATTTATAGACTCACTGATGTGGATCCTGAGACTCAGAGACCAGAGACGCTGCGTATAACTGCAGATATTAATATTACACACGGTTTATTCTGATGTTTGAGCATCGTTGTCTTTACGTGTGTGTGTGTGTGTGTGTGTGTGTGTGTGTGTGTGTGTGTGTGTGTGCATTCTCTTCTAACAGAAAATCTTTGTGCAAACGCAGGCAAAAAAAAGTCATTATTATTTTTCTGTGACTCGACCTGGAGCTGAATTAACTGCCACGGCAACACTGCGGCGCTAAATAATGTAAACAAACATCCTGCAAATATCAAAATGGCCGAACGACACGTTTCAATTAAACTCAGCTGGCCCCGCCCCCTCACTGCCCCCCCTCCCCCGCCCCCCCGGCAGACGGAGGATCATGAGCGAATTAAACGACGAAGCTAAAACTCCAGCTGCACGGGAAAAAGGCAAATTTATTTTGTGTTTGCAGCCGTGATGTGGTCGTAACGACAACACACACACACGCACACACGCACACACGCACACACACAAGAGCCTTTATGGGTGGAAACAAAATCAGCAGGAAGCAAAGAAGGAAAAGACCCTTTAAAGGTTTAAGTTAAACCCAGAAAAGTTAAGAGTCTGAGCGTCACATTTCTGACTTGGCATATTTGTGCTTATGTAAATCACTTTATTTGGATCGTACCAAATCACAACAGAAGAAGAAATCTCTGACAAACGATACTGATATCACCTCATTATTCTTCACTCTACTTCATAAACTCCAGCTCGTACAGTTCCGACTTTTTTTCTGAGAATTCCGGCTTTTTTCAGAATTATGAATTTTTGACTTTAGTTTCGGAATTTCGACATCTGACTTTTGATCTCAGAATCCCGACTTTGAATTCTGACTTAAATCTCATAATTCTGACTTTTTCACTTAATCTCAGAATTCTGACTTTCTGATTTTGATATTAGAATTCTGACTTTGATTTCAGAATCCCGACTTTGATCTTGAATTCTGACTTTAATCTCATAATTCTGACTTTGATCTCATAATTCCGACTTTCGGACTTTGATCTCAGAATCCCGACTTTGATCTTGAATTCTGACTTTGATCTCATAATTCCGACTTTCGGACTTTGATCTCAGAATCCCGACTTTGATCTTGAATTCTGTCTTTGATCTCAGAATTCCGACTTTTTCACTTTAATCTCAGAATTCTGACTTTGATCTCAGAATTCCGACTTTCTGTCTTTGATCTCAGAATTCCGACTTTTTCACTTTAATCTCAGAATTCTGACTTTGATCTCAGAATTTCCATCTGTCGGACTTTCAGACAGATTTATGACTTTTTGACTTTAATTTCGTCATCTGAATTTTATTCTCAGATGAAAAACTTTTTCTTTCTCAATTCTCAAACTTTTCCAAAAACCATTCTCTTATTAAAAATGTAAATGTAACGTGTTTCACATGTAAATCTCAGCGACGTCTGAACAGATCAGGATGAATGTTGTCACGTTTATGTCGCACAGTGATAGATATAAGAAGCTAAAGTTCTCTACAGATCCACAAAGTTCTTCTGGATTTAGTGGATCAGAACGTAAACATGCTGTTTTTTTCAAAGTTAAATTTCGAGCCATTAAAAAATCAATTCAACAGAACAATAATACTGACAAAATAGTATGTGTGTGAGTGTGTATTTATCAGCGAGATAACATCAGGGAGCAGAAGAAGTGAGGCGAGGCTGATAATGGCCGACAGACTGATGGAGCAAACTGTGTCTGAATGACAACCCGCCGAGAATTTACAGCCCATTTTCCTCCCTGACCCGGAGATATCGATCCAGCTCAAATTGATTATGACTCGAAATGGCTCTTCAGTGGACTATAGGGTGAGCAGAAGTGAAGTGATTGGGTTAAGATGTATTATTGGCCATTAGTTTGAATAAAGAGACGTTCCCTGCCAAAGGCGGCGAGGAAAGCGCAGGACGCTCCGGGTGAAAAATGAGGGACGAGGCCAAACCTGGCAGAAGCTTTTTTTTTACGGACGCTGATCGACGGCGTTCAGCGGCGAGTTCTTCTTCAAACACTCGTCCTTGTCATATTATTACCACACGTACTCACGCGTTCGCAGTCAAAGTCTGATCACACTCACTGAATCTCAACATGAAATAAAACCACAACCAACTATTATGATGGTAAATTTCAAGTCATTCCGAGATACTTTTAGTTTTTTAGATTAAAGTCAAATCACTGTCAAAGTACATCAGGGCAACTGATCATTTCCTGAATTTCAAAAATTCATATAAATTACTCCTTTAGAGTTTTGGAAATATTTATTACATATCCGTGTTCAGGGCGATGCTGACTATTATGATGGTAAATTTCAAGTCATTCCGAGATACTTTTTGTTTTTTAGATTAAAGTCAAATCACTGTCAAAGTACATCAGGGCAACTGATCATTTCCTGAATTTCAAAAATTCATATAAATTACTCCTTTAGAGTTTTGGAAATATTTATTACATATCCGTGTTCAGGGCGATGCCGACTATTATGATGGTAAATTTCAAGTCATTCCGAGATACTTTTTGTTTTTTTGAAGAAAGTCAGCTCACTGTCAAAGTGCATCAGGGCAAATGGATAATTTCCTGAATTTCAAAAATTCATATAAATTATTCCTTAAGAGATTTGCAAATATTGTCAACAGATCCTTGTTCAGGGTGATGCCGACTATTATGATGGTAAATTTCAAGTCATTCCGAGATACTTTTTGTTTTTTAGATTAAAGTCAAATCACTGTCAAAGTACATCAGGGCAACTGATCATTTCCTGAATTTCAAAAATTCATATAAATTACTCCTTTAGAGTTTTGGAAATATTTATTACATATCCGTGTTCAGGGCGATGCTGACTATTATGATGGTAAATTTCAAGTCATTCCGAGATACTTTTTGTTTTTTTGAAGAAAGTCAGCTCACTGTCAAAGTGCATCAGGGCAAATGGATAATTTCCTGAATTTCAAAAATTCATATAAATTATTCCTTAAGAGATTTGCAAATATTGTCAACAGATCCTTGTTCAGGGTGATGCCGACTATTATGATGGTAAATTTCATGTCATTCCGAGATACTTTTTGTTTTTGAGATTAAAGTCATAGTTTTGCAAATTTTTCAAACGGATCCTTGTTCAAATTGTTCAGCTGTTCTCGCGATCCACAAATGCGAAATCACAATTCACTGTAAATGTAAATTTCAGTTTTACAAATGACCTCTTTATTTGTAAAAATCAACGTACAAGTTACAAATTGGATTTCGTGGATCTCAAAACACGAATACAAATGAAGAAATACGTGTGGATCACAATTTGCACATATACAAATATCAGTAGACAAATTTATCTCCATATATATATATATATGTATATATACTATATAGCTGTGTTTATATAAGAAAATACAAACTTGGAGGGCAACTCCTGTCAAAAAGTTGAAGTTAGCACACAATTAAAACAACGTCTGTCAAAGAGAGAATATTCCTCTGTGATTCTTGTCAGTTTCCTTTCGTTAGTCTTGAGATGACAACGAGCTGCTGACGGGGAGAATATATCCAAAATATCTGTTTCTGAAAGAAAAAACCATCGGCTCACCAATCCACAGAGAAACAAACAAACCCACAAAGCCGTCCTCGTTCATCTGCTGCTCCCTGACAGGACTTCAATACCAGCGGACTGTTTTTAACACATTCACTGAGCACACGGAGAAAATCACAGCCGGGGCCACAAATACGTCACTTTGTTCACGCAATTTCAGGCACAGACGCGTCGGGGGACGGATCTGCGATCGATTTGCTGACAAGTGAATAAAGCCCCGCTTTAATCGGATGTGTGCGTTTTGTTTTACGTCTCTCCTGAGCTAATTGCCGGAGGCCGCGGTGGCAGCAGCGGCGGCGTCGGGCGGTCGGTCGTCGGGGAGCAGAGGAGCGAGAGGATCTGTGCAGGATAATCAGTGCAGGGTCGGTGGCGGCAGAGGTTTTTCCACTCATGCGTCTCTGGTGAAACAACAACAGCAGCAGCAGCAGCAGCAGCAGCAGCTGTTGTATCATCACTGAAGCAAGTGTTTGGGTCAATAACTGAAGTGAGAAGTCAGAGAGAAAACACACCAACGCCCTTGTTATGGTAAATGCTGCTGCTGCTGCTGCTGCTGATACTGAGCTGACCCGTGTGGGAGAATTGATTTCTGCTGGTTTTCCCCTCACAGATACACTGTGACACACACATTCTTGTACTTGCTTGTACTGAGGACTGTGTTGCTGACAAAGTGAGGACCAGAATTTCCACTTTATAAATCAACACAATTACAAATATCTACTTCATGAATGACATCTATATAGAACTACTGGTTGCAGTACCATAAAATGTCTGCAGGTGGAGCCCCAGAGCAAAAAGGGCTAGAACACTTTTTCGATGTTTTTTTTTGTGTGTAATTTTTGTCCAAAATTTGACAAAAACGTCATACTATACTATGTCGACCAAAATTAAAAAAATAAATAAATTTGACCAAAAATGTTTGGTTCAAAATTTGACAAAAACGTCATACTATGTCGACCAAAATTCAAAAAAATTTTTTACTAAAAAATGTTGGTCCAAATTTTGACAAAAACGTCATACTATACCATGTCGACCAAAATAATAATAAAAAAAAATTTGACCAAAAAATTTTGGTCCAACATTTGACAAAAACGTCATACTATACTATGTCGACCAGAAAAAAAAAAAAAATTGACCAAAAGTTTTTGGTCCAAATTTTGACAAATTGAGTATAGCATGTTATAATAACCTAAGGAAGTGATTTCAATGAAAACAAAGTGAGGACCGGTCAAAATCACTCACTCTGTAAAAATGACCTCACTTTGTTGGTTAAAAACCCTCACTGGTCCTCAGTATGCTGCAAGTACAAGAACACACACACGCACGCACGCACGCACGCACACACACACACACACACAGTAGTTAAATAATGCAAACATCAACAGCAGCAGGAGGTTAAGTCTAACGCTGACTTCTCACCTGACTGCAGTGAAGTGCAGAGGTTCTCAAAGGTGGGGTCAGGGCCCCACACATGAGTCACAGGAGAGTTAATTTGGGTCCTTTGCACAATTTGTTCTTCATTTCAATCTTAATTTGAGCTCCTATCATTCAAAGCAACCTGCAGCAACCTTTGGAATTAAAATTACACATAAGTAAATTTTGGAATTGTAAGTAAATTTTGAAACTTTTAGTAGAATTTCAAATTATAAGTTGATTGAAATGATCCATTTACCCTGATGCACTTTGACAGTTAGCTGACTTTCTTCTCAAAAACAAAAAGTATCTCAGAATGACTTGAAATTTTCAACCTCCAGTCCATCGGTTTTTGAATGTTCTCGACATCACAAACAGAAGATAAGTGAGGTCAGGACAAACGACACAAGAGTTCAAAGCTGCCGCGTCTTTCACCAAAAATATAATCGTATCACACAAAAAGGTGACGACAGACGACAATAAAAGTTTCCAAATGTAATCACGACATAAGAAAAAGGTAGAACAAATAAACACAGGTGGATTCATTAAAGAGTCTTCAGTGCAGCTTAGGAAACTCCCCGCAGCACCTTTACATTTCCTCAGTCAGGTGTGAAACCTGTTTGTATGAAATTCCGCCCACGGCGAAACTCGCTGATCGCGTTTCCCTCGACTCTGCTGAAGCACAGATGGCCTTCGCAGATGTGCAGACAACATGTGGGCGAGTTCTCCGGCTCCACGATGTCCGTTTTTTCCGATCCAGTGCGAAGTGTTCGTCGCTCGGGAGCGGAAAAGATCGGCCGCCCTGTGGATTTGTAAAAGCAGCTGGCAAATCCTCGACTTCAGCGTTGACCTGTTTTCCAGCGCTGCTGTGAATCTGCATTCACAACAAACATTCACACAAACACAGCAACATTGCGTCCAGTAACTCGTCTGGTCAGGATTTATAAATAAAAGTGAGTAGAAGCGACTGAAATAAAACTGACTGACAGAGGAAATGTTAAAAATGAAAGCTAAAAGCTAGTTTTCGAAGCTCAGAGTGGAGACAAATGTTTGTCCGTGGAAGAGAGAGTTGACCATATTTCGTCTCACCTTCACGGCTCCATGATTCTCGAGCATTAGCATTGTTTTTGGTACTTTTTCCCCGACAAATCTGCAGAGCTCAAAGTTCTGGAAGATTTTCAGTGGATGTCAAGGAGAAGAGGATTGTCCCAAAACAGAAGAACTTTACAGAGCTTCTGATTTTATTGGCTGGAACGGATGAAAATGACGAAGAACTTCTTCATGAGCCTTTAGATAAAAGCAAAGCTCGCAATTTTATCCATCAGTCTACGTTCTCCAAGTCTCACAAGATCGGATACAATCGGCCGGAATGAGTTTCCTCTGCGGGGAGTCGGAGGTTAGAGTGAGGATCCTGGACATCTGGGAGAAGCTCAGGGTTAAGGGTTAGGGTCCGCATTCAGGAGAACGATCACCAATCTGTTTGCAAGAATATAGAGCAACAGGAACTTCTCTGGAAGAAGGAGGAACCTTGAACTGCGATGGGAGGCCTTGAACTTCAGTGCCGAAGAATTTATCCGAAGAAGAAGAAGAAGAAGACTGGTGGTGGAAATCAAGAACTTTCAGCTGTGATCGAGAGCTCTAAGCTGTAGAGGGCAGCATTACACCTGAAGAAGAGAGTAAAGGACGACTTCAATCCATGTTGGAGAGCTTCAAGCTATGGGTGCGATTGGGTCTGGGAACTTGGAACTGTGGGGGGGCAGCGTTAAGCCTCTTCCTCTAGTCAAGATGTCTCTGGTCTGGTCGTCTTCCTCTGGAGGTGATTCAGAAGAAGAAGAAGAAGGACCCAGGGCCAGACCAAGGACATGCCGGAGGTACAACACCTCAGTGTCCCACCTGGTGAGATGTTTGAGGCTCAGGTGAGGAGCGTCTGCTGCCTCCGTGATCTGGACCTGGATAAGCAGCAGAAAACGAAACCCACATTTGTCCACGTTTGCTGTTTCACATGTAGGCCAGGGCCCGCGGTTGGTGTGGTGGTTAGCAGAGTTAGCACTCTTGCCTTTGCAGCAAGAAGACCCGGGTCCTTCTTCTTCTGAATCACCTCCACAGGAAGACGACCAGAAGACATCTTGACGAGAAGCATAGAGTAATTTCCATCCGTCTGTGCAGTAAGAGGCGTAACGCTGCCCCCCACAGGTCCAAGTTCCACAATCGCACCCATAGCTCGAAGCTCGCCAACGCGGATTGAAGTCGTCCTTTACTCTCTTCTTCAGGTGCAACGCTGCCCTCCACAGCTCAAACTTCTTGACGACTTCTGATAAATTCTTCGGCGCTGAAGTTCAAGCCCTCCCATCGGAGTTCCAGGTTCCCCCTTCTTTGTCCAGAGAAGTTTCTGTTGCTCTATGTTCTTGCAAACAGATCAGTGATCGTTCTCCTGATCATTCTCCTTTGCAGCAAGAAGACCCGGGTTCCTGGGTTCGAGCCCCGTTTGGAACAACTTCGGAACAAGGGCCTTTCTGCAAGGAGTTTGCATGTTCTCCCCGTGTGCGCGTGGGTTTTCTCCGGGTTCTCCGGCCCAGTCCAAAATCATGCGATATGGGGATTAGGTGAATTGGTCCAGGGTGTGACCCCGCCTATCTGAGATGGGCACAGCATCCCCCGCGACCCTCTGGTGGAGGATAAAGTGGTAGATGATGGATGGATGGATGGATGGATATGTAGGCCACTTTACGCTCTTGCTAGCTGGTATAAGTTAGAGAGAGAACAAAGAAGCAAACAAAACAGAAATGTAGATTTCAGCCATGCGGTCTAAAAATACACGAGTATCTTCTACCGTTTCTCCCTGAAGGCTCGTAGCTGCAGAGTAAAGCTCCCTCGTCTCTTCCCCACAGAACTGACAAAACGTTGTGTGCTGCTCCATCACAGGGGAACTCGCGCCGCCGCCGCTGCTCGAGTTCTCTAAAAATATCCCTGCACTCTGTTTGTGCTAAGTTGTCTCCACGCCGGAGACTCGGAGTTTTCCGCGGACGCCCCGCAGCTTTGGCACAACTGGCAGAGTCTGTGGGGAGGAAGCTGTCAGAGTCTTAAAGAAAGGGGTTAAGATTATTCCATGTGCACAGCTTCACATCAGTGGTGGTGAACCAGCAACGAGATGCATCTTTAGAAGATGGCTTCACGCACGGAGGTCTGTGATCAAAGACTCGTCAGAATATTTGATCAGACGGTTGACGATGCGGTGATCTGTGAATCCCAGACCAGGAGAACCCTGTGATCGGCAGCTCCAGATATTCAGGCTCCGAGGACACGCGGGATAAACGTGATTTCACACCTTTGTGAGCTAACGTCGGCGACGCACACGCCGCCGCTGCTGCTCGTGTTCAAACTGACTACAGACAAACTCGTCCTCGCACGATTCTCTCACGTCGCCAGGATGAAGGGAATCTGGTGAGACTTCATGTTCAGGACTGTGTGAACACAGAAATCCAAACGGGTTTTTGGGGTTTGAGCCACGTTGGCAGGCGGAAAATTAACGGAACCAGTGGTGGATTCAAACTGTGGCTTTAAATCCACACAGATCCATCAATGTAACGCAAAACGTGTACTTTTCAAAATACCTGGATTGATTATACATTGATTTTGGAATACTAAGTAGATTTTGGAACTACAAATAGATTTTGGAATTTTAAGTAAATTTTGGAATTCTAAGTAAATTTTGGAATTCTAAGTAGATCTTGGAATTCTAAGTAGATTTCGGAATTCTAAGTAGATTTTGGAATTCTAAGTAGATTTCAAGTTGATTTTGGAACTATAATTAGATTTGGGAACTTAAAGTAGATTTTGGAATTATAAGTAGATTTTGGAACTATAAGTAGGAACCTTCACATTTTCCATATAAAGTAGAACCTCAGGGCTTCTTCTTCTTCCCCTTTATCCTCCACGAGTGTCAATCTCAGCTCACATCAGTGCTGGATTAAACCTGCCGCTTTAAATCCACAGAGATTGACCAATATATCACAAATACTTTTCAAATGCCTTGATTGACAAAAACACTGATAAACACATCACTCATTTTTAGCATTTTCTCTTGAATGCTAAAGACGAGCTAAAGAAGAGAATTTTCAACAGAAAATTCAATTGTTTATCATAGTTTTTGTCAATACAGGTATTTGAAAAGTGCAACGTACGAGTTTTTGCGATATACAGCTCAAATCCAGCGCTGGTACCATTAATTTTTTGCTGGTATATTCGCCTGCCAACATGGCGGCTCGTCACGTGACGTCTGGTTCAACGATAAAATGTGTTAATGCGGCCACTTTGCTCGTCTGTGATTGGCTGATACTCTGTGATTGGTTGTAATGACGGCTCATTTGTTAGCGCGTACACGTCTTGTACTCGCTCAACAACGTGGCACTAAAACGCTGCCATAGGAAGAGAGAAAAGTCTTCAGTGTTATTTGAAGCTTGTTAATTTGACGGCTCGCGTGGTAACGCTCTGCCGTCGCTCGTGAAAAACAAGACGAGCTAATCTCCGCCGATCAAATTAAAAACCGGCGTGATTGACAGAGCGCGTTTCCCTCTGTCGCTCACGTCGACGTCCTCGTCCCGTTTGATGTATTTTTTGTTTGCGTTGCTTTCGACGTTGTCGTGTGATCGGAGCGTCGTCGCTTCAGACGATGAGGCGTCGCGTTTAAATGTGTTTTAGGCGTCAGACGGCGTTGTCAGAAGTGGCAGCAGCAGCAGCAGCAGAGAGGCCTCATTAGCTGCAAACACTCACTGCGGCGGCTGCTCTTCCCTTTCTTCTTGTAATGGTTCTGAAATTGAATCGTCGCTGCGGCTGACGCTCGGGAAGTGTTTATCCCCCCCGTCTTTGTTTGGGTTTTATATCGTACAATAGAGCGACGTAATCCTTGAAATTGAGTGTGGAATATTTGACAAAAGCAGAAAGAAAGAAAACTCTCCCCTTGAATATTAAACTATCTTAGCATTGAGCACAAAAACATGAACACATTGTGCTGTTGATAATTAGACTCTGCTGGTCCACGATTAGACTCATCAGCGACTGACGGTCTTCACTGAATCTCAGGGACTGAGTCCTGTTCTGCAGATCGGTGAAGGTTGGCCTAACCCGAACCCCAACGCAGAAATTAGATGATCGTTTAAAAAAGGGTTAAATAAAGGATCTTAATTTATAAAAAGTAACTTTATTATTATATAATAAAGCTACTTAACTAGTCACTTACAAACCTAGTCACTGACCTAGCTACCAACCTTGCTAGCCACCTACCTTCCTACCCAGCTACTTATCGAGTCACCTACCTACCTAGCCACTAACTTGCCTATCTATCGTACTTTGTCAACTATCCACCAAGTCACTGATCTACCTACCAAACTACCTATCTAGCCACCAACCTTCCTAGCCACCTACCTACCTACCTACCTACCTACCTACCTACCTACCTACCTACCTACCTACCTACCTACCTACCTACCTACCTACCTACCTACCTACCTACCTACCTACCTACCTACCTATCTAGCCACCTACCTACCTACCTACCTACCTACCTACCTACCTACCTACCTACCTACCTACCTACCTACCTACCTACCTAGCCTCCAACCTTCCTAGCCACCTACCTACCCACCAAGCTACTTATCTAGTCACCTACCTACTTACCTACATAACTAACTAGTCACTGACCTAGCTACCAACCTTCCTAGCCACCTACCTTCCTACCCAGCTACTTATCGAGCCACTAACTTGCCTTCCTACCGTACTTTGAGTGACTGCAATTTAGTTTATCGCTTAATTGTTCCATGTAATATATATATTTAAAGTAAACTGAGAGGTATTTGCAGGAAGTCATTCCAACATTTATTTCTTGCCTTGTTTGTCTTTGTTCTACAGCAGCGTTCACAGATTTATATTTCACACTGAGTAATGAGGTAAAGTAATTATATTTATGTAAAGCACATTAAAGTGTTAACACAGAGTGGAAATAACACATCAGGAAGAATTTAAACAACTATGGAACATATTGTAATTAACGCAGTATTTAAATCCACGAAAGAACATTGTAATACAAAAGAACACACTTTAAAATCACAATTATGAATAAATGAATAGATTAAATTACAGTGGAAATAGAAGAGTTGCTCAGTCTTAAAATGTAGAAACACTTTATCATATAGATTTGATCAATTCTTAGTCGATTATCTGTTGACGATTATGTTTATTGTCACATAAACGTCAAATCATAGATGTGTGTACTGACATCACTGAAGTCAAGGCATTGCAATTATAGAGGGTGCCCCTCATCTGGTGTGGGCCTTTTTTTTCTCCACACCGCCCCCTGCTGACTCTTCTCTCTCTCCTGCATTGTGTGCAGCTACAGGGGGGCTCTGCATATCCAACGCAGAATGGATAATTCTATCCGTGCCGCATGTGGCCGCGTGTCTGAGACTACTGATCTACATTCTACAGTTTTAAATTACATTTCTGAACTAAAAAGTCACTAAAATACAATCATTATCATTATTATTATTATCTTTTTGTGCTCATTGTCTCTGACTGGAGGTGAAACACGGCGTCTCTGGTCCACAGACGGTGGACGTGTCCTCGAGCGTCTTCAGTTTTTAAAAAATGCAACGTTTGTAGAAGTGGTCACGTCTTTCTGCTCCGGGGGAACTTTAAGCTAAATAAATAGACAAAATAAAAGCGCTGGAATCAGAGAGGGGTTTTAGAGAAAGAGGTGATATTAGCTTTGTGATTGAGCAGGGACGCGGGGACTCACAGGAGGCGTGAGGACGTCTTTTCGCCTCTTAATTATCGCGTGTCCTCCGTCCTCACTTTCCAGCTCAGCCACTTTTCCTGCGGCTCCTTTTCAATTTTCTAATTGCTTGGTTTTAATTAAAGCCGCAGAGTTGTGACAGCGAGTCAATTAAAAGGCAGGAAATAGCACAGATAGCTCTGCTGCTGCTACTGCTGCTGCTGTTACTGCTACTGTCACACGCTAAGTGTTTTAGCCACTGTCCTGTTTGACACCTGAGGACGACAACACAACACAACACAACACAACACAAAACACAACACATTAAAAAACACCTAAATATACAACAACAAACCCTTAAATCCAGAAAGAATTGAAAAACACCGGTGATCAAAAGTGTAGAAAACATAAATCTGTGAATGTTTAGTTTTCTGTTTTAATAAAGAGAAGAAGAAGAAGAAGAAGAAGAAGGAAAAGTGGTGGAAATCAATCACGTTAAACTGTGATGAGAGCTCTGAGCTGTAGGGGGCAGTATTGTGCCTCTCAATGTACAGGCTGCTGAAAATGATTCATAGAAGTAGAATAATTATTTTTTTTCTCATCTAAATTGCACATATTTACAGACGCACTTTGATGATAACAGAATTAAATTAGATAAAATTAAATTAAATTAGATTGGGTAAGATTATATTAGATTTGATTAGGTTATGTAAAATTGGATTGGATTAGATTAGATTAGATTATTGCTAAAAATACAAATATCAGTTTATAATGTTTTGTATAAAGATTGTAGATTGGATTGAACTGGATTGGATTAGATTGGATTAGATTTGATATTATTGGATTAGATTGGATTAAACTGGATTAGATTCAATTGGATTGGATTAGATTTGATATTATTGGACTGGATTGGATTAAATTGGATTGGATTAGATTTGATAGGATTGGATTAGATTGGATTAGATTTTATATTATTGGACTGGATTGGATTAGACTGGATTAAACTGGATTGGATTAAATTGGATTTGATTAGATTAGCTAGGATTGGATTGAATCGATTAGATTGGATACAACTGGGTTAGATTTTATTGGATTTGATTGGATTGGATTGGACTCATTTGGATTAAATTAGATTGGGTTAGACACAGTTATTGACACTCACACAACATTGATAATTACAGCGAATAACAATGTTTATGAAGTTGAGTAGATGTCGTAAAGTAAAGTAAATTCAAATCACGACAAACTGAATTTGGAGGGAGATTTAACTGAAAATGAGCAAAATAAGTGTTTTAAACTTCATCAGTGACTCAACATTGATCAAATATAATGTACATATATATAATACAAATATAATTGTGTTCGTGTTTTCTTTTTATTTAAAGGTTTAACACAATGTGATGGATGTCGCTTTATTAAATGAAGAATATTGAACTTGTTTTATTTGAAGTTAAATCCACACAGAGACAGAGTGTTCGTTCCAGCAGAATCCAGAGCACTTTTTTAAATTTAAATTTAAATATAATTACACAGGACGCTCATCCATATAATCCACATATAAACGCAGTGAATTCACTTGCTCATTTATCATGTAAGTGAATTTGAGAAGAAGGAGAAGAAGAAACTCTGTGTAAATCAATTTCTATCACAGTGAAGGATATTTAGAGAAAAGGAAATAAAACGATCCATTAATAATAATCAGAGTAATAATAAAAGCTGTGGATCTTTCACACTTTCTCTCTGACACTTTCATTAATATCCTGATGATTTATCGAGCTGCACTTTCTCTTCTCTCTGGTGGTCGGAAATTAGTTCCTGTCACACTTTTATTTTTTATTTTATTATGAATTTCTCTTAGTAGAAAACATTTCTCCACTTATTATTTGTTGTTTCCTTTATTATGTTTTATGTTTTGTTCACCGTGTATTTAAAGTGCATAGGAACTCTAAAGACTTCAAACCAGCGTCAAAGTCACCTTTAAACACACTTTTGCCTTTTCATTTCTGCAATATTTGATCCTTTTAATGCATATTGTTGAAAATGTGTGGCAGGTTGTGCAGTTTTGAGTGTATTTTTAATTTTTTTAGTCTATTTAAATCAGCGTTAACTAAAATACTCACACTAAAGTCCCTACGGACAAAAACGTCCTCATTGAAACTCATTCAAATAAGAGTTTCTTTGATGTATCGTGACAGAAATCTTGGTATTTTAACAGTTAAAAACAACAAACGTCATAAATGTGTGACGACTGATCATTTATAATATCTGATAATAATTATTTTATGCAGTTTTTAAATCTGCCTCCAGTGTCTTTTTACACCAGTAAATTAAACAATATATATATATATTTTGCTATTATTTATTATTCAGTAACACACAGGTGGAACTTTTGTTTTTCATCTCACTGATGTTTGTTCTGTGGCTTCATTATTTATGCATTTGATGATGTTTTATTGTATTTTTTTATGAATTCCTTTGTTTTGGAGGCTCCACATGTGTCTGAATTAAACAAAGACTGACGATAAAAGAGTCAGTGGATAAACTTTATGGATTTAGCCTTTAACATCTTAGTCTTTGTCTGGACTTTAAAAAAAACCCAACGTATTTTAACCAGAAAAGGAGCAGAAAATGTCCTGTAACTCAGTGTTTTTGTCTATTTTTTACAGAATAATGTTCAATATCTGGCAGCGATTATGTTAAAATAGTGCAGTAACATTTTTTTCAAATGAAGAAAAACAAAAAGTTTTATTTAAAAACACTGTAGTTGTACACAAACACCAGATTGTCAAATCGGAAATTTGAGCAGTTTAAAACCTAACATTTATTTTCAGCGCAAGTGAAATTACCGTAAAAAAAACAATTCTTGACCTGAGTTGTCGCGTTTGTAACGTTAACCCTTTAACGCCTAAGCCTCAAAATGATCGTCTGGACTTTTTTTTGTGCTCATTTTAAAGAGAAAAGGCCCAGAAAATGTCCTTTTGTCTATTTTTACAGAATAACTTTCAATAAGTGGCAATTATTTACATTTTACTGCATGTTAAAACAGTGAAGTAACAATTTAAAATGAAGAAAAAGGTGTTAAAGTGTTAAAATGTAATTATTGTGAATATTTATGACTGATATTTTAGTTATTTCTTTCATTTCTGATCATTTTTATTCCAAATATTACAGTTTAGTGTCAACAAAATCAGTATAACTTCACTGGCTTTTTGTTGATTATCGTACATCATGTATTTACAAAGAGAAAATCATACTTTCTCATAATTTATGGGATTTAAAAAAATAATAGAGTAAGTTACTGTAAATGTAGGTGTTTTACTTTGTAGACGGTCCCTGCCTTCACTGACTGCTGTTTAGATGATTGTTGACTTTAAATTGGTGGGAAAAGTGTTAAAGTTGTAATAATTGTGAACAATTATAACTGATATTTAGTTATTTCCTTTCAGTTAAATGTTTAATTAAATGTCTGAGATCTGAAACAAACACCAGACAAAGTGGAAAAAAAAAAATCAGAATTTTCTGACAAAATCAGTTTCCGGTTTAAAGGAACGACCTTTGACCTGAACCCACTTTTTATTTCCTACCAAATAATATTTATAATAATAATAAAAAAAACACAAAATGCAGCAATAAACAGACTCAGACTTCGACGGTCGACATAAGAAGATATAGATTTTAATATCTTTATAAACATTTTGTACTGATTGTGTACTGAACATTTGAAATATGGCGACAACAAATATGAAAAAAATCAAAAGGGTAAATAGGTAAAGTAAATAAATGTTGGTGAAAAGTCAAAGAGAGGGAAGAGGAAGAAGAGAGGGAGGAAGAGAAGGAGGTGAAGGTTTGTGTCTGTACAAAGAAAAGATGTAAAAAATATAGCATGAAAAAAACGCAGCAGAAAACCCTGTTTTTGTGGTAGTTTTACAGTCGATGATTAATATCAGCTCTGCAGTAAGAAGACGTTTCCTCTGTTTGAGACACAGAAATGTCCTCCACTGTCTCACTTTGTCCTCGTCCTTTCACGAGCGATCGTCTCGCTCTCAGATCCGCGGACCGTCGCTCTTTTCTCCGTGCTCCGTTCAGAGTTTGTTATTTTTTTTAGTTGATTTATTTTTAAATCTTTTATTTTTTTTTTTTAAGTCATTGACACATTTTCCCCCCGTCGTCATCGTCTTTTTTCTGTCCCTTTGAAGTTTGAAAGTTTAAAGTCAGAGACGAGGGGGAAGAAACAAAAAAACGGTTCCTCATCAGTTCACAGTCACGACCCCCGTGACCCTTGACCTCTAAAAGCTCCCGTTGGTCCATGTTGTGTCTTAGAAAGAAAAACAAATCGTCGTCAAAATTAAGAAAAGAACAACATTTGACACGAGATATAGAGACGGACTCGTGGATATTCACAGCTTCATCATCTTCTTCTTCTTCTTTGTTTTTTATTCCAAGCAAAAACAAAACAAAGGAAAATGGCTCCTCGTCACTCGTCGTCGTCGCCACGGAAACAGAAACAAAACAATGAGCAGGAAATGAATCGGTTACACAGAAGAAGAGACGCGACGTCTGTGTTTATTGTTGTTGTTGTAACGTAAACAATCAGCAGTGGAGCCAGGGACCGTCTACAAATTGCAACACAGGAAAAAAACAAATGTTTAATATCTTTTTTTTACCAACGGTAAAATATCATGAACCTATTGTTATATAATTTACAGCCATATTTTATTTGGTAAATGATTTAAAACGTACAAACATAAATTTAATTTGTTTGGGGACCCAAAGAACTTCTCCCACGACCCATCTGTGGGTCCCGAGCCAGTCTTTAGGAAACCTATTTGGAAGAAAATCGTATTTTTTCGAATTGTTTTGCTAATTTTAATTCAGAATATGAACTAATATCGTCACAATAATACAGAGAAAGTGACTATAAAATCACTATAGACGTCACTTATCACTTATCTCCTGTAGATTATACGACAGCATATTTTTTTAGAAAGTAAAACATACTTTTTCATAATTTCTTAGAATTTTTATTGATTTTATTTTATTATTAGTGTCCATAAAATCTGTATAACTTAACTGGCTTTTTGTAGATTATCGTACGTCACGTATTTACAAAGAGAAAATCATACTTTTTCGTAATTTTTTGGTCATTTTAATTGAGAATATTAACTAATATCATCACAGTAATAGAGATAAATCACTATAGATGTCACTTATCTCCTGTAGATTATACTACAACATATATTTTTTTAGAAAATAAACCATTCTGTTTCATAATTTCTGAACTTTTATTCCAAATATTAAAATTTAGTGCCCTGAAAATCAGTATAACTTTTTGTAGATTATCGTACATCGTGTATTTACAAAGATAAAAACATATTTTTTCATAATTTATGGGAATTTTTTTTATCATAAATTAGTGCTTATAAAATAATTTTTCCTGTAAATGTAGATGTTTTACTTTGTAGACGGTCCCTGCCTCCACTGGCTGCTGTTTAGATGAAAACAAGGTTGTTGCTGATTGTTGTTGCTTTACATTGGGCGGGAAAAACAATAACTCTCATTATTAATGTGATATATTATGGTTTCTCCCACAGATGTCGCCTCCCGCGCTCCGTAGGAAACAGAGTTATACGAGATATAAAATCAGCTTTTACAGTTCCGGGGGAAAAACAGTGATATGTTGAGAGAAGTTGTTGTGATTTATTTTACGGCTTCAAACCACGGAGCAAAATAACTGGCTGCTGCTGCTTTTTACGGCCTCGATACGTCTAATAATTACATTCGTACTGTTTTGTCTTAAGCCGGATTTATTCTCCGTCGCTCGTCACACGCCTGGTGTTGTGGACGCCGTCGTCATTTGACGCAATTTTTTTTTTAATGCTATTTTAATTATATTGTCATATTTTCTTCAGTAAAAGTCACTTCCGCCTCGATTCAATCAACAACTTCATCGAATCCCTGGCTTCAATCGAATTAAAAGAGAAGACGCGGCGCAGATGTGGAAACAAATAAAGACGTAAACTGATTACGGTGACACGGGAGCTGTTTGGTTGCCGCGGAGACGCCGCCGCCGAAACTTAAGCGTGAAGTGAAAACGTCGCCGCGTTCAAGTCGTGAAGTTTTGTGGCGTGACAGAGTGTAAACAAGGCTTTTTTACGGTTTTCCTTTTCATGAGAAACTGTGGCACCGGAAAATACATTTAACAAAGAAATGTGAAGAGTTTTCAACGTTTGTTTTGCCTCTTTTTCACAGACTGAGGTCAAAACTGAAGCTGACGACCAAACGTCGCGCGTTACGTAAAGCGCCGTCGTCGTATTTTAGGCCTGGTTCACACTGGATGCAGGTGCAACGCTTTAAAAATCATTAAAAAAAATACTTAAATTAGTGCCGGGCACGTAAATGGGGGTTAACGGCATTAACGTTAACTCGCGTGACGCGTTTCCATGACGACTGACCGGAAAAATGTCATGTTTCCGTCATGTTTGCGTGACTCCTCGATTGTTAAAATGAGTCTCTAAAGCTAACGCTAACCTTCAAAAACAGAGGCACACATACGCAGTGCACAGGTACGCTAGTTATTTGTTTATCTTTAATAAACAGACTGCTCCAGTTCCACTGTAGGCTAACGCTAACAGCGCTAAAAGGAGCTTACGGAGCTAACTGGTAATCGGTGCCTGGACTCTGGTGCCGCGGCACGTACACATGACGTCACATGTCTTTTTCTGGTCAGTCGTTGTGGAAACGCGCCATGCGCTAACGTTGACGCCGTTAACGTGCCCAGCACTAACGTAAACATGCTCCAAATACTCATCTGTGCTCGGCTAAACACAAGCGTTAGCGAGCTGTACATTCACGGAGCTTCGACTCTGAGCGATTTTACTTTGAAATGTCTTGCGTTTGTGACATTTGGGACGGATTCAGAAGCTAAAACTGCGGCGAAACGATCATTTTCACCGAAACAACAAGCAGTAAAAATAGTCGAGACGTCCGTTAGCCCCCTGAAAACACCTCGGCGCCTGAATGTGCGTCTAAATCAAATGTGTGACGTTCCCGCGGCGCGGCAGCATCCAGCGTAAACCTGGCTCGACTATTTTGGTCTTTTTTCTTTTTTTTTTCCTCCACCTCCGTGTTGTTTATCTGTGCTCAGGAAACAGACGATACATGAAATAAAAAATAAAAGCAGACAAACGCAGATGGAATCTCTCTCTCTCTGTCTTCGGTGGCAGTGCGAGCTTGGTCCGTGTTTCACTTCCTCTCTCGACCTCCAGGTCTCGAGCTGTGAACGTTTCCCACCGTTTGATAACGCCCTACACAACATTTACACATAGAAGCACATTCACACACACACATAAGACACAGGCCTCGAAGTGCGGGAGCAAACAGAGTCCGAGGGTCTTTGTTTTTGTGACGGTCAGCGGAGGATGAGGTCCATGTTTGTCGCTATCAAGGCCACACAGAGGGCGTAGGCGTGCAGCGAGGACCGGGCCGGCGTCGCCCCGTTGTTGGCCTGCTGGACCCCGCTGGGGGGGCGAACGGTGGTCCGCGCGGCGCACTTGTACTTCCTCCTCGTGACGGTGCCGTCCGGCGACGTGTGGTCGTGTTTCCCGCCGTCGGCGAAGTCCGGCGAGGAGTCCTCCTTGTCGGCCATGACCTCCTTGGAGTGGTGGACCTCGTTGTCGCCTTTGCCCTTGCTCGCTCTGCCGCGGGGCTTCGTGCAGTTCCGCGGGCGGCCGGGCCTCGACGGCTGCACCACGTGGGTCCGTCCCCCGGAGCCCGCCGCCACGCCGCGGTTCATGGACGGGTTCGCCGTGCCGGACAAATTGTTAGTCTGCGCTCTGGACTCGGAGCTCGGGACGGTGGGCGAGCAGTGGGGGAAATCCTCTCTCTGCAGCTCCTTGACGTCCTTCCCGATCATTTCGGCCGGCGACTGGCAGCCTACCGACGACGTGGAGCCCCGGAAGCGTTTCAGCCACTCCCACAGCGACAGGGCCTTGCAGTCGCACGCCCACGGGTTCTTGTTGAGGCGCAGGTACTCCAGGGCGGGCAGCATGTCCAGGCACTGTCCGGGCAGCTGCACGAGGGAGTTGTTGAACAGGTAGAGGGTTGTGAGGCGCTTCAGGTCGTGGAAGGCCTGGCGGTCCACCCACTCGATCTGGTTCTGGTGCAGGAGCAGCCGGTCCAGGGCTCGCAGGCCTCTGAAGGTGTTCTCGTTCAGGCTCCACAGGCGGTTCCCGTGCAGGAAGAGGTGGCTCAGGTTGTGCAGGTCCATGAACGTGTCGTCCTGCAGGAACTTCAGATGATTATCCTGACGAGAGACATAAACATCGCACAGTCATCAGCGTATCGTGTGATCCGTCGGTCAGATACGACCTCATTCGAATAAATGTGGGAACAAACTAAACTTTTAAAATTAACTCGGACCGCTGGTAGGACTCGCAGTCATGATCGGACCCTCGCAACACGCAACAGAAATTTCATGTAGCTCTGTTTACGTTAAAGCTTTCAAAAACTTTTAAAGTAGTTTTCTTTCCATTTTAATGCAAAATTTGTGGGAGTGCTGAGGCCATGCATTTTGAGGTAGAGAAAATCCGTTTAATCATTAACTTGTCTATGAAATTTGGACCGAGTTTAATGCGGCTAGCGCAAACGTGCTACGACGAGTTTGTTGAAATGCGTAGACTAGCCATTTTTGTTTTGCCAAAATTGCTGACATCTGGGTGGGCGGAGCTAATTGAAGTACATTGGAAATTTGTCTGGAATCAGGAGAGCAACAAGGGTAGTAAGTTTGGTTAAAATCGGAACGACTATGTGCAACTTAGACACGATAGAAAAAAATCCAAAATATAGCATTTAACGCAATTTTGGACATTTTCTCTTGTGTCAAAAATTCCCCAAATTTATTTTTATTTTTGCAAGATTTTGTGGCGCAAAAATTTTATTGCCGCAATGTCGGAGCCGTTGGAGCCATTAATTAAAAGTTAACCCGTGACAAATACGTTGTTGGCCGTTACTACAACGCAGACAATGTTTATTTCTAAGCTAACACCAGCCGTCAACCAAACGCATTTCCCAGAACTTTGTCCAAACTTTTAGCCCAGATTTATACGTGCGGTAAATTTGAACGGACTCGTTCATTTTCCACCTCTGGTTCCTGCTATAAAAACCCCCCACAATTCAGCAGCCAGACATGAGTAATGGATGCCTGGCTCGTATAAAAAGCCTCCAGACCGCGCACATGTAGCATAAACAGTACATGTTTCCACGAGCACATGCATCAAAGTTTATCTTAGAAAATAATAATAGAAGCAGCTGTAAAAAATTGTCATTAAATTAGTCACAAATGTGCTGTGGTCATGTGTCATATTGTAAATCGGGTCACAGTGGTTTGTCATCTTGAAAGAGTGGGTCGTCGTATAATGAGTTTGTGACTATTTATGGTAACACAACGCAGAGTGGATGCTAATAATAATATCATGTTTGAGTTATGTGCGGAAGGAACTGTATTTTTCATCACACGAGGACATTTTATGTCAGATTAACACGTAGAAGTGAAGCTCTTTATTTAGCGCCACGATCTTAGCGACGAGCGCTAACGAGTTTAACAGGTTCCGTTCTGTTCTAACACTCTCGCTCTCGAGAGTTTGGCTAATTTTAGAAAAACGGCGTTAGTTTTTTTTTCTCTGTTTGACGTCTGTTTGTGACGTCGTCACATTTCTTCACACGAAAACAACCCGACGTGGAAAATCTCTCTCCTCATTGGCCGACAGGTCTTCACAGTTTCTGTTGTATCGCCACCTGTTGTCGTATCTGTTCGTGTTTTCAAATATGAAACAAAGGTTTTTCATCTTTCTATATTTGAAAAATACAAACAAACGCAGAGATGAAATTGTTTTTGTCTGAATAAGTGGCAAAGAAAACGGGATCTCCAGAGATGACCTTGATAGAGCGTGGAGATTAATTAAAGAGTGAACACAATAACAGGTCATTTGTAATTTGATCTGTAATCTCTGTCTTTGTTGTGTGTAGAAACTGAAACTTAACTTTTTAATTTTACTTCTTGATTGATCGATTCCTTGTTTGGTCCTAAAATGTTGGAAATATATCGATCAGCGTTTGTCAAAAATAATAAATGTCTTGTCACACATACGCAGTACACAGGTACGCTGGTTATTTGTTAGCGCTGCTTTTTTCCTTTCATAAAGCGCTAACGGCGCTAAATGAGCTAATGCAGCTAACGGAGCTTACTGGTAAACGGCACCTGGACTCCGGTACTGTGGCACGTAAACATGTCATCACAAGCGTCATTAGCGCGATTAACCGACATTAACGCCGTTAACCACCATTAATGTCGTTAGCACTGTTAACCGCCATTAACGCTGTTAACCGCCATTAACGATGTTAACCGCCATTAACGCCGTTAACCACCATTAAGACCGTTACCCGCCATTAAGGCCGTTAACCGCCATTAAGGCCGTTAACCGCCATTAATGCCGTTAACCGCCATTAACGCCGTTAACCGCCATTAATGCCGTTAACCGACATTAACTCCGTTAACCGCCATTAACGCTTTTAACGCTGTTAACCGCCGTTATGGCCTTTAATCGGCATTAACGCTGTTAACCGCCATTCACACTGTTAACCGCCATTAACACCGTTACCGCTGTTAACGGCCGTTAACGCTGTTAACCGGCATTCACGCTGTTAACCACCATTAACGCCGTTGACGCTGTTAACCGCCATTAACGCCGTTAACGCTGTTAACCGGCATTAACGCCGTTAACGATGTTAACCGCCGTTATGGCCTTTAATCGCCATTAAGGCCGTTAACCGCCATTAACGCCATTAACGATGTTAACCGCCATTAAACGCTGATAACCGACATTCACGCCGTTAACCGCCATCAACTCTGTTAACCGACATTAACGCCATTATAGCTATTAACGCTTTTAACGCTGTTAACCGCCGTTAACGCCTTTAGCCGCCATTAACGCTGTTAACCGTCATTAACGCTGTTAACCGCCATTCACGCTGTTTACCGCCATTAACGCCGTTACCGCTGTTAACGCCGTTAACTGACATTAACGCCGTTAACCGACATTAACGCCGTTAACCGCTGTTAACAGCCATTAACTTTCTGGGTCCTGACCCAGCGTTTTTGAACCCCTGTTCTATAACAAAGTCTACTTGTGTGTGTGAGTGAGGTTTACCTGCAGGTAGAGATACTGCAGGTTTCTGAGGCCTTGAAAGATGTTGTTCGGGAGTGAACTGAGTCCACATCGGTACAGGTGGAGAGCGTTGAGGCGACTCAGGCCGCGGAACGTGTCCTCGGCCAGCGAGCGCAGGTGTCGGTTGTCGCCCAGGTCCAGCTCCTCCAGCAGCGCGAAGCCGCGGAACGTGGACGGCTCGATGTACGTGATGTTGTTGGAGTAGATCCACAGCGTGACCGTGTTGGCGCTGAAGTGGCCGCGCAGCAAGCGGTGGATCTTGTTGTTCTGCAAGAAGATGCGCTCGCTGTCGGCGGGGATGCCTTCGGGGATGGTGAGGAAGTTGTGGGCCTGGCAGGAGACGGTGCTGGGCGCGCTGTAGCAGATGCAGTGGAGAGGGCAGGACCAGGACAACTCCAGACCACAGAGGAGCAGCAGGAACTCCAGCCCACAGCCTGCAGGCAACAAGAGACCATCAATCAATCAATCAATCAATCAATCTTTATTTGTATAGCCCACAGTTTACAAAACATAGTTTGTCTCACGGGACTTCACAGGGTTGGTAACACCCTCTGTCCTTAGACCTTCGACCAGGATAAGGAAAAACTACCAGGGAAAAATCCCTTATAACAGGGAAAAGGGTAGAAACCTTAGGGAGAACCACAGGTGAGGGCCACACATCATTCAGTGTGATTGGATAAAAGTTAGATTTAGTGCGAGGAACCGGTTGTTTTCCTTTACATCATAACGTGCATAAGATCAGGTGTGGCGAAAAATTCGATATTGACATAGTGCCCGGAATCAAGGGCTCTATGGCGCCCCCCTAAAGTGAAAACAGAGCCAAAATTGAGTTCCACCGAATTTCCCGAAACTTGGTGGCAAGATGTCATAGCCCAAGACGAACAAATAAGTCAATCAGAACCATGGCCTCAACTCGATAGGAAGTCGACCATTTTGAATTTTGGCATCCAGTTTTGGACGCCAAAACATCAAGCCCGACCTGAGCCCGTGCACGTTGTGTCCGAGCCCGACACATTTACAGTAATAACGAGCCCGAGCCCGACATTTTTTTTTTATTATATGTGAGCCGTAAATGTACAAGTACGTCCACGTCCTGCCCATAACAGGAGCTTGTTGTACCTGCTGCCACAGGCTAATTTACAGATTAATTTACAGAGCCGCTGAGATCCGCTCCCATGTTGCTAATGACGACACGCTTCCTGGTATTTAAATGATGCGTTCACGGCCGCGGGTTTTTACACCTTCACATAATAGGACGTGCTGTGACATACCACGCGAACACGACGAGGGAGGAAAAACACAAATGCTTGATTGAGGGCCCGACCTGGCCTGGCCCGAGGATAGTGGTGGGAAATAACGGCGGGCCCAGGTTGGGCTCGGGCTCCAAATTGCAGCCCGGCGTAAATGAGCGAACTTTTCTGAACACGTTTATCGTACCGACATTAAAAAAAAAAAAAACGTACAAGACAAATCAAAGGCCAAAATATGTCAAAGGGTTTTGCGGATTCAAGAGGGCGTGGCCGCGTCAACCATCTGCGTTTTTGTTGTCGAATTTTCGACCATTGGCAGCGAAACAGGAAGTGCCCGATAACTTCGGTAACGTACACTGACCGATCGCCTCAAAACTTCGTACGTGACACGAGAGACCGACCCCGGACACGTCTACGGACACAAACTTGACCCAGTAAAGAATAAAGGTTAGACAGTGACGTCACTGAGCTGCTAGAGACTTGGAAATGTTCCCGATGTTTGCTGTCGATAAAGTTCTGTGCAAAAAGTCAAACTCTGATCTTTGTCACTGTGTGATGTGAAGTATTTTGACCTCTGGACTTTATTTTGCGTTCCTCTTTAACGTTTTACTAAAAGGCTTCGGCTCTGCCGTCCGGAGAGAACTCCGCTGTCGCAGCTCTTTATCAAACTAAAGTCGCGCATTCGCGGCGCGTCAGAAAACCAATCAATCCCAAGATGGATCGAGTCGCAAATGCAATTCTTCATCTCGTTATGATTGATTTCTCCTTTTATTGAGGATGTGATTCCTCATCATTCGTCCACTCTGCGTTCTGTCGCCGTCGCGGGTTTCCCCCTCCAATATTTTCCGCCACCTCACAGCGCTGCATTATTAACGGTCCGATCCGTTATCCGAAAACTTGCCCGAGAGCGGCTGCCGCCATCAGTCAGGCTCAACCTGTTCAACGGGGCCCGCAGGAATGCTTATTTAAAGTTGCGGTACGTAAGCCGCTCTGATCCGGCGAACACGATTCCCTCGCTCGGAGACGTGAGATGCGACTTATCCAGCGACTCATCTGTAAAACCAGCACATCGCTCTCTCCTCAAAGTGACAACTCCTGCGGCACAGAGTCCTGATTCAGGGCTGCTAATCGATACGACGCCGACGCCTTTGAACTCGCCCTCTAATCCCCCCGTCTTTTATGCTGCAAATCCAGCAGCCGCAGATTTACCCTCCGCCCGGAGAAGCTTGTCGCTCTTATCTGAATGCATTTTCTGCGTTCAGTGTCTGACTCCGCTGACCTTTAACAGTAATTCCGTGTCTGGTCGCGTCACCTGAGCAGGCGAGCGCTTTTAATCCTGTTTGTTAAGCGCTGCCCACCGCGCTACGATGGAAACGGACGCGTCCTCGTGAAACCAGAACTGTGTTTGCTAAATGAGGTGATTATTCACGGTTCGCAAGACTTGAGGTGCTGAATGTTTTTTTACTGCAGGGGCGGGAAAAAAAAATGTCCTCAAGCTGAGGTCTAGAACTACATAATTCATTCGTTTTCTCCCACTTTATCCTCCACGTGAGGGTCACGGGGGACGCTGGAGACAATCCCAGCCGACACGAGGCCAAAGGCAGTGGTCAACACACCCTGGACAACAACCATTCACTCTCAATTTAGAGTCAACATACACACAAATACACACAGAGAGAGAACATGCTAACGCCACACAGAAGTCTAATAGACCACACTACCATTCAAAAGTTTGGGCTCACTATTTTTCCAATGAATCTAACATTAAATTAATCATCTCTATACATTGTTAATGTAGTAAAAACGTCTGGTTTTTAATAGAATATGTACATAGGTGTATAGAGGCCCATTTCCAGTGTTCTAATGGTAAATTGTGTTTGCTAATGGCGTTAGAAGACTATTGGATGATTAGAAAACCCTTGAGCACAGCTGAAAACAGTTTTGCTGGTTCTTTGACGAAAGCAAAGTCTTGTCAATGTCTTGACTATATTTTCTATTCATTTTGCAACTCTTTTGATGAATAAAAGTTGTAAAATTGTAGAGGTGAATATCTCTACATATATGCATCAACGTGATCTGTGTCGTCTACAAGAAATTCACCTGGCACCGTTTACCAGTGAGCTCTGTTAGCTGCGTTAGCTCCTTTAGCACCATTAGCGCAACTGGAACTTGTTTTAATTCAGTGAAAATTATCTTTTTGCCGCAGTTTTAGTCCCAAATGTCACAAACACAGGACATTTCATAGTAAAAGCGCTCAGAGTCGAAGCTCCGTGAATGTACAACTCGCTAATGCTAATAATCAACGTTAATGCACATTAACTCATGACACGCTTCCCTGACGACTGATCGGAAAAAGACGCGTGTGATGTCAAGTTTAGCTGCGTTAGCTCCTTTTAACGCCGTTAGCTTTAGCCTAACTGTGGAACTGGAGCGGTCTGTTTATTAAAGGAAAAGAGCAGCGCTAACAAATAACGTTAGCATGCCTGTGTACTGCGTATGTGTGCGTCTGCTTTTAAAGGTTAGCGTTAACTTTAGAGACTCATTTTAACAATCGGGGAGTCGCGTAACCATGACGTCACGCGTCTTTATCCGGTCAGTCGTCATGGAAACGCGCCATGCTTTAATGTGCGTCAACGTTAACGCCCATTAACGCATGACACGCTTCCATTACTACTGACGGGAAAAAGACGCGTGTGATGTCACGTTTGCCAGTTAGCTGCGTTAGCTCCTTTTAACGGCCGTTAGCTTTAGCCTAACTGTGGAACTGGAGCGGTCTGTTTATTAAAGGAAAAGAGCAGCGCTAACAAATAACGTTAGCGTGCCCGTGTACTGCGTACGTGTGCCTCTGTTTTTAAAGGTTAGCGTTACTTTAGAGACTCATTTTAAAAATCGGGGAGTCCCATAAACATGACGTCACGCGCGTCTTTATCCGGTCAGTCGTCATGGAAACGCGTAATGCCGTTAATGTGCGTCAACGTTGGCGCCGTTAATGCACATTATCGCTGATGGAAAAGCAGAAAAAAGCCGAGCCGTGCAAGATACTGTATCGTGGAAAACACCGCGATTCATCTGTCGCCTGTTGGACGGTAAACAGACGGCCATGATAAACCATAAGAACCTGCGAGAAATGGCTTAATTTCACTTTTTCATGCTAACGCTGTGACCTATAATCTCTTCTAAACCCACGTCAGTCGCCCTGTGAGGTCACACACGAAAACCCAGGGAATCTTTTTCGCTCTATTTGCAGAACGGCTGAGAGTGTTTTTCACTGATCATATAAATAAACGAGACCAGACGCAGAACATTTTCCCGACACTCTTTGCATTAAGCGGCCGCCGCCTGAACGCAGCTTTCTTAGTAATTGCATTTGGTATCGACGCGTTTTTTTATTATTATTATTAGACTATGAGAGAAAATTAAATTTGTCTTTTGCTTTTTCATTTCTGCCCGAGATGAAACGATAGCTGCTCCAATCACCTGCACTCGCAGGAATTCATCCGGGAGATTGTGTTATTCATAAAAGTGATCTTCCTCTCACCAGGAAATGACATTTTTCGAGGCCTTAAACTGTCTCCATTAACTGCTCACTTCATGCGTGTCGTTAATGGAATTAGGGATCGGATTCCTAACGCTGACATTATCAGGGAAAAGACGCGCGGCGGCGGCGGAGAGCGAGGACGACCGGGAGCGTAGATGCTGCTCAGATAGTGAGACCATTTGAATTTGCTCGTCAGCGTCTCTGACGCGGCGTCGCCGCTCGCTCTGCTCAGGACAAAACAGCGATTCTTTACTCTGATAAAAAACAAATATGAAGACTCTGACTCCACATCTACGACGGTACTTTATTCAGTGTTTTATTCAAAGCACACGGGGATAAAAAGGCGATGTTTTTGCTGTTTGTTATTCTTGTTTTCATTTGCTGTTTTTTCGGTCCTCCTGAGAAACGAAGGAATTATTCCCTTCTACAATAGTTATAATAGAATTATTTTTTCTGCTGGAGCAAAGAAGACAACAATTCCCATGATCCAACGCTGCCTCCTGACATCATCAAGCAAGGTCTTTTGTTGTTGTTGTTTTGATTGAGTGACATCTTGTGGCAGAAGAGCAGCATGTGTTTGCCAGAGCACCAGTGCAATAATGGCAAAAAAAAACCAATCTAATAACACTTCACTGGTTTTCTAAAGAAAATGGCCGACGTCCTCGTGCTTTATTTGCAAAAACAAATAGGTTGAGAGAAACTCCTGAACTAAACGATGTTGATATCGTATCCTTGTGCATTTGCAAGTGGTTATACGCAAATTCTGCTCCTGCGTATCACGTAACACTAACACTAACCCTAACCACCACAGCGTTGTCTGAAACCACCCAAAATGACTCTAAATGCTGAATTGTAATATACGCCAGGCCTGTATGTGGCGCTGTAACGCTGCTGCAGCAACACGTCAATGACGGAGAAGAAGAAGACATGGAGCGTGTGCTTGAAGCTTGTTAGCCGCGTGCTAACGCCAAACACAAGAAGTAGACGACACAACGCCATAGCATCGATAATAACCAATGTATCTGATGTCTACGCTCCTAAAATACTGGTTCTATGTATGTTTTTGTTACCAAAACTACGTTTGTAAACCTAATCCTTGGCTTCAGAATAAGTGCATGATACTGTGTGTATTTCAACACAACACAAACATCCCTCGTTCTCAGCTTCACTGAAGACTTTTTTACCGTAGGTTCTGTTATCATCTGCGAATGTTTGACCCACTGTTCGCAACTTCCTGTCTACAGTTTTGGACCGATCGATCTGAATGTTTTCTCGTGGGTAGGTGATCACCCGAGTATGCTCCCACTCAAGTTCCGTAAGAATCTATCCAACGATGATGTTACGAAACATTAGAACATTTTCAAGAAATCCCATAATATAATGGGCAAAACTGTAAAAATCATCAAAATCGGATTTGAAATGTGGTGCTTTCATCCGACTAGAGATTTTAAAGGTAACTTGGTTCAGTCCAATTGAACAAGTTCTGATGGTTCTCAGCAACATCTAAACACGTCAGGATCAAGGGTCAATTCCAATTCCTATCTTAATCCTCAATCTCAAAAATGTTCTCCCTCTAGTCCAAGTTCTGTCCTGATTCTCAAAAAAAATTAAGTTGAGGTCAAGTTTAAGGGCTGTATCGCCCTCAATATTGAGATTTTCCGAGACCACCCTTGGGAGCAAGGGCTACCCAGAATGCATTGCGTGTTTTCACATAACAAAGATGGCGTCGAAAGCAGCGAAACGAGTACGATACAAATGAAGTATTTTCTTTGTTAATAGAGATATAAAAATGATCTTAGTTTAGGCCCATATTATGGATTACTGACTTCGTTGTTGCCTAACATTTATTTTTATTTGACCATCTTTTGTCAATAGTCGGCCGGTGTGGTTTACTTTTCAATAAGTCGTGGTGTGTGGTAACTGTCAGCTGAATATTTGTATCATCTTATAACTAACTGACAACCTAATAACTTGACTGACAAACGGATCAGAATAAATAATCCTGACGTAAATGTCTTCTTCTTCTTCTTCTTCTTTTTTGGAGTTGACAGACTGGACGCAGCTTTGGCGTTATTCTGCCCCCTACAGTCTGAAGACGTATCTGCATTTAAGGGGTGTCCCATTTCTAAGTGACAAAATAACCCTCAACACTTTTTTGAGTTTTGAGGCCAGTTAAGATTAAGGGTTGAGCTTGAGGGTTAAGATAGGAATTGGAATTGGCCCGAAGTTTGTCATGTTTACGTAAAATGGTTATATCTATAAGGAGGTAAAGTTCTCTCCAGATTCAGATCCAGTGGATCAAATATAAACAGTCTTGTTTGAGGTTCTCTGACTGATCTCATGTTCTTTTACCAGGTCTTTTAGCTGCTACAACATCATCATGTTCCTCCAGTGGACACTTAAAGCCACAGGCAGCTCACTGATCCCGGCAGCTGCGTGTTGACGTCACCAAACGTGTCCGGTAAAGTAAATATACACATGCGTTCACACGGCAGTGTCACAAATAAGACATCGTCCACCAGACAAAAACCACCGCTGATGCTTGTTTACGCCGCTTTGAATAATAAACAGATTGGTTTTCGGCACAAAGGGAGAAATAAGTATTGTGAGAAAAAAAACACTGTCCTTAAATGAAATGTAGGAAAATTAATGTGTGTCGTAAGCACATTATGCGTCTGCACAACGAGCCATTCAGCTCAAATTGCCCCATAAAAATAGCTTTTGGACGCGACGGCGCTCGTACGTACGCCAATGGTGCCTCCTGGAATTTGGCAGGATGAAGGAAGAGGCTCTGTGAGAGAGATAATGGCTTTTTTGGAAAGGAAAAGGTGCATCTATTCCTGTCAGTGAGTCTGGACCATGTTTTAAGACTCTAACAAGTGTTTGGCCTCCGAACGGTTCCCTCTGCAGCTTTACATCACCTGCTTTTCTTACCGATGACACACGCTACACTGCAAAAAACAGCCCCGCGAGAAACGGGCCACATATTCTTAAATTGATTCAGATCTTCTTGTTTTTAGGAGAATCTGCCAATGGGGTATAAGTACATTTTACTTGGCAGACACTTTTATACTGTAATGTTGTTTAAAGCGAAGAGAAACGGGCCAAAAACTAGACAAAATTAGTGTTATTTTTTTTTTTACTTTGAATGAGAATGTATACCTTAAAAGTTCTTATATTGGTAAACACACCAATCTGTGATCGTGATTTCTACTTCTGTATTTGATAAAATTGGGAAAAGCAGAATCTCCATCAAATTGTTCAGTTTTTAAATAAGAATAAATAAGTTCCTCAGTTGGGATTTCATGCAAACTATTGTTTTAGCTCGTTACTAATAATTAAAGCTCGACATAAGCTCTACACTGCAAAAACAGCTCCACTAGAAATGCGTTATATGCTCTTAAACAAATTTTGATTTGCTGAAATTCTTCAAACTAACTTGTAAATCTATCCAATTCAAAACTGTGATGTGAAAGTTTATATTTTCTTGCAAAACATAATTGACACGGTTGTTTGTTTCTTTTTTGGCAAAAAAATAAGAATAATTTCCCTAAATCAAGGCTTATTTATGTTCTTGAAAATAATTTTTTTTGCAATGTAATATCTTGTTAGGTTAAAAATAGATAGTTTAAAAAAACAAAAAACAATTTGAACTATTTTTGTGCAAGACACCATTATTGTTGTTTTTAGGGAAAAAAGTAAACCTTATTTGGAAAAAGTTTGAAATTTCTTCTTAAAATGTGTTATTTTTCTCATGCAAAAACATCAAGAACAATTTACTCAATTCAAGACATATTTTACTTTGTTCGAATTCCATTTTTACAGTGTAATATCTTTTCAGAAGGTTATACATTTCTTCTTAAAATTAGCTTCTTCTTCTTGTGCTTGCCAAGGTTATTTCTCCTTTCAAATTGTTCAGTTTTTAAATAACAATAAATAAGTTCCTCATTTGGGATTTCATGCAAACTATTGTTTTAGCTCGTTACTAATAATTAAAGCTCGACATAAGCTCTACACTGCAAAAAACAGCTCCACTAGAAATACGTTTAATGTTCTTAAATATTTATTTAAATGTTCTGTTTTCAGAAATACAATCTGTCAGTAGGGTAAGCAAATTTTGATTTGCTGAAATTCTTAAAACGAGCTTGTAAATCTATCCAATTTAAAACTGTGATGAAAGTTTATATTTTCTTGCAAAACCTGACACGGTTATTTTTTTTTTTCTTTTAAGCCCTAAATCAAGGCTTATTAATGTTCTTGAAAATGATTTGTTTACAATGTAATATCTTATTAGGATAAAGATAGATAGGTTTTTTAAAATTAGAACAATTTTTGTGCATCATTGTTGTTGATTTTAGAAAAAAAAAAAAAGTATTTGGAAAAAGTTTGAAATTTCTTCTTGAAATTAGCTATTTTTCTCATGCAAAAATATATAGAGAGAACAATTTACTCAATTCAAGACATATTTTACTTTGTTCCAATTCCATTTTTACAGTGTAATATCTTTTCAGGACGTTGCACATTTCTTCTTAAAATTAGCTTCTTCCTCTTGTGCTTGCCAAGGTTATTTCTCCTTTTTAGGTAAAACAAAAATAAGAACACTATCTCCCAAACCAAGGATTATTAAACTTTCTTAAAAAAAAACAATTTTTGCAGTGGAAGCTCTTTACAGTTAGATCCACGTTTGACTCCAGGACCTCGACTTTGCCAAAAAACGTCTTCTGCTTTGTGGGACGTTGAAAGAAAAAGGATAAATAGATGAATAAAACAGAATGGTGCAGCTTCCCTGGACGGACAATGAGAAGTGACTGGGTAGAATATCAATGAACACATAGTTGACTGTAGATTTGCCCTCATGAATAACACATCTGTGCTAATAGGAGGGAGAAGCCGTGTGACCGAGGCCATCATTACTCTGGACAAACTCAATTTCCTGTGTCTCTACAAAGAGCCTGAGAACCAGCTCCGACACAGTGTTTACCGTCATGTTCACGCTCACGCGGCTGCATCACGGTCGACTCTGCTGAACTTTCACATTTACATTTATATTGTAATGTTCCAGTAAATGTTAGAGAAGATTAAAGTGACGCGTCCGCGTCTTTGTATCTGACGCGTTTGCTAATGTCACCGCAAAACTCGAGTGTTTTTGTTTTTTTCTTTTTTCTATCTTTTTTTAGTGACATTTTTAAAGATTATAACCATAATTCTACAATAACCTTTTAATTTGTTTGAAAAATGCCATTTAAAATGAAACGTGTAAACTAAAAAACTGTCTAAAGTGATTCATTTCTCCTGATTCTCTCTGTCATCACATCTCTCTCTTTGTCCTGCAGTAAAAATGGATCAATCTTAGCCTTTTAGCACTTATTTATTCATATATTTATTTAAATTTTAACTATTTAAATCACCTAAATACATTATCTCGCTAACAGCTAGCCAGTTAAATTAAATTTGACCTAATAAGCTAACTAAATGCTAGCTTTTAAGATAGCTAGTTCGGTAACTATTTAAGCTAGCTAACTACATTATTTATCAAACAATTTAAGCTAGCAAGTTAACTGGCTATTCTACCTAGTTAGGTAACTATTTTAACCTAGTAAACAAAATATTTAAGCTAGCTAACTACATTATCTATCTAACCATTTAAACTAGCTAGTGATTGCATCAATTTAAACCAGTAAACTAACTATTTAAGCTAGCTAACTACATTATTTATCTAACCATTCACGCTAACAAGTTAACTGGTTAATCTATCTAGTTAGGTAACTATTTAAGCTAGCTAACATCATCATCTATCTAATCATTTTAAACAATCTAGTTATTTCATCAATTTAACCTAGTAAGCAAACAATTTAAGCTGGCTAACTACATTATTTATCTAACAATTTAAGCTAGCAAGTAAACTGGTTTATCTGGGTAGGTAACTATTTAAGCTAGCTAACCACATTATCTATCTAACCATTTAAACTAGCTAGTTATTTCATTAATTGAACCTAGTAAACAAACTATTTAACCCAGCTCACTAATTATTTATCAAACAATTTAAGGTAGCAAGTTAACTGGTTTATCTAGTTAGGTAACTATTTAAGCTAGCTAACCCCATTATCTATCTAACTATTTAAGCTAGCGAGTTATTTCATAAATTTAACCCAGTAAACTAACTATTTAAGCCAGCTAACTGCAATATTTATCTAACCATTTAAACTAGCAAGTCAACGGGTTGATCTATCTAGTTAGGTAACTTTTTAAGCTAGCTAACCACATTATCGATCTGACCATTTAAGCTAGTAAATTAAGTAGTTAATCTATCTATTTAAGCTATTATCTATCTAACCATCTAAACTATCTAGATCTATCTAATCTCCACTGACTCTTAACGTAATGAATGATCAGGTTAACGTTTATTAAATATCTGTGAAACGTGACATTGATCAAACTCGAGCATCTTTCAATACGATTAAAATCAATTAGGCTAAAGCTAAATATGACAGATGGACAGAGAGTAACACATGGTTTTGACTGTATTTGTTTTTACGTCCACACACTTGAGTTTGTGTTTATATAAGATTTAATTTCACAGTGAACTGAGCAATGTTTCCAACAGATTCTGACATTTCCCGTCCACGGGTCAACGGCTGCATATTTATTTTAATTAGCAATTTTCGGCAGAAGAGCTGAAACGCAAGTATTTGTTTCCTATAGAATAAATAAGCAGAAAATCCGCCCGCAGGCTGTGTTTGGTACAACGTGTGCAGAGTGTTTGCCGCTGGTTAAGATCGCTGATTACTTGTTATTATTTGTTTGTTGACTGAATGCAGACTGTAATAGATATCGTCTCCTTTGCCATTCGAGCGTCAATAACAACAATATCGTGTCACGAGGTTCAGGATTCAGGATTCTGCTGCTGAACGAAAAGAAAATGAGGGAGAACAATAACGTCGTCTGTGAGAAACAGCAGCAGCAGAGAAATATCTCACAAACGTGTCGTTTTGCTGTGATTCTCATTCTGCTGCAGATGAAGACTGCACCGGCTTTGTTTACCAACACTGTGTGTGTGTGTGTGAGTGTGTTCTTGTACTTGCAGCATACTGAGGACCAGTGAGGGGTTTTTAACCAACAAAGTGAGGACATTTTTACAAAGTGAGGACATTTTGTCCGGTCCTCACTTTGTTTTCATTGAAATCACTTCCTTAGGTTGTAAACATGCTCAATTTGGTACAAAAACACGTTTTCCAGCCCCTGGTGGATTCACACACTTTTTGCTCTGGGGTTCCACCTGCAGACATTTGATGGTACTGCACCCAGTCGTTCTTTAAAGATGTCATTCATGAAGTAGATATTTCGTAATTGTGTTGATTTATACATGTGGAAATGCTGGTCGTCAGTATGCAGCAAGTACAAGACTGTGTGTGTGTGTGTGTGTGTGTGTGTGTGTGTGTGTGTGTGTGTGTGGGACCAAAAGTTGGATAAACCATATGAAGTAAGGACATTTTGGGAAAGTGAGGACATTAAATCTGTTCCTCACATTCTATAAAAACCCACAATGGCTGTTAATGGGTTTAAGACTTAGAATTAAGTGTAAGTTAAGGGTTAAATTTAGTATTAGTATGCTGTGCAAGAATGTGTGTGAGTTCTTGTATTTGCAGCTTTGTGAGGACCAAAACTTGACATGAGGACATTTTTGCTCGTCCTCACATTTTAGACCTGGTTTAAGGGTTAGGATTAAGCATGTAGTCGTGATGGTTAAGGTGTCCTTAGTAATACTGCTGCACAAGAATGTGTGTGTGTACTTGTATATGCATGTTTGTGAGGACCAAAACCCACACAGGAAGTAAGGACATTTACAATGAGAACATTACAATGGCTGTTTATGGGTTAAGACTTAGGTTTAGGTTTAGGTTCAGAGTTGGGGTTTGATTGCGCGAACATACACACAATAATGTGTGTGTTTCTTCTTCCCTGTATGTGTATGTTTGTGAGGACCATAAACCCATATATATATCTTATAACGTATTGGGGACATTTCGGTTGGTCGTCACGATCTATCAAACCTTAAAAGGACTGTTAAGAATAAGGTTTGGTTTAAGGTTATGATAAGAAGCTAGAGTGAGGGTTAAAATGCTGTCCAATAATGTGTGTGTTCTTGTTTGTGTATCTTTGTGAGGACCGAAAAAAGCATGAAATCCATAGGGAGTGAGGACATTTTGACTGGTCCTCAGAAACTTAAAGGGCTTTTTGAAGAGTAAAGATCTGCTTTTAGACTAGGAATGATGTCTGTGAGAGAATGTGTGTGTGTGTGTGTATCTCCACTGCATCACAGTTAAAACAGAATAGCATGAAGGTGTAAAGAGGAAAAAAGAGCTGCAGGCGCGAGTATCTGCCTCTAAATGTAAGAAAGTGGAATTAGCATCTACTAGATATCCATTAAATCTCTTAATTAAAATGTAGGAATTAAACATTTGTGGACGGTTGAGTGGCTCCGCCTCCGTGCCTGCAGCAGCCTCTCAGCATCATCCACCTGCACACACACGCACACACACACACACACACACACACACACACACACTTCTTCTTCATCTATATTCTGCTCGCGCTCTGTGCTGCAGCTTCTTTGGAGTTGGAGTTATTTTTAGTTGCGACCTGAGAAACGCTGCCGTCACTCACATCATCTCTGCCTCTCTCATGTTTGACTTCCATCTTTGCTTTGCTTAATGCGCTGGTGTGTGTGTGCGTGTGTGTGTGTGTGTCGGAAAAGCACTTGAAGCCATTTAGTGCAGTTTAAAGTGTCAACATGTTTTTGTTTATTTTGTGTCCATTTCACAATGTGACGACAGACGGAGACAAACCACAAATATTAAACGACATAAAGTCACCGTTTTGATGAAAAACATGATGGAAAATGTTGATCAGTGTTTGTCAAACCTGACAATGACATGACTCAGTTTTAATGATTTATTTTTTATTCAGAGCAAAGAAATATTCCCATTTAAGAAGCTGAACAATCACAGAAACTGGCCTACAGTCTGTTGGTGCATATAGAGAACAGCTCACTATTTGGCATTCAGTCTGTTGGTTGATATAGAGAACAGCTCAATATTTAGCATTTAGTCTGATGGTGGATATAGAGAACAGCTCACTGTTTGGCATTCAGTCTGTTGGTGGATATAGAGAACAGCTCACTATTTAGCATTCAGTCTGTTGGTGGATATAGAGAACAGCTCACTATTTGGCATTCAGTCTGTTGGTGGATATAGAGAACAGCTCACTATTTGGCATTCAGTCTGTTGGTGGATATAGAGAACAGCTCACTATTTGGCATTTAGTCTGTTGGTGGATATAGAGAACAGCTCACTATTTGGCATTCAGTCTGTTAGTGGATATAGAGAACAGCTCACTATTAGGCATTCAGTCTGTTGGAGCATATAGAGAACAGCTCACTATTTGGCATTCAGTCTGTTGGTGGATATAGAGAACAGATCACTATTTGGCATTCAGTCTGTTGGTGGATATAGCGAACAGATCACTATTTGGCATTCAGCCTGATGGTGGATATCGTGAACAGATCACTATTTGGCATTCAGTCTGTTGGTGGCTATAGAGAACAGCTCACTATTTAGCATTCAGTCTGTTGGTGGATATAGTGAACAGCTCACTATTTAGCATTCAGTCTCTTTGTGGATATAGTGAACAGCTCACTATTTGGCATTCAGTCTGATGGTGGATGTCTACAATAGCTCATTATTTGGCAGTCAGTTTCTTGATGGATGTTTCGAAATAGCTCATTATTTGGAAGGCAGTCTGATGGTGGATGTCTGGATAGATCACAATTTGGCAGTCAGTCTTGGTGGATATAGATACCAGCTCACTATTTGACAGGTAGTCTCTTGATGGATATCGATAAGGGCTCATTATTTTGCACGCAGTCTGATGGTGGATCATTATTTTGCAGTCAGTTTCTTGGTGGATGTCTCAAATAGCTCATTATTTGGTGTGCTTTATACAACATGAAAGATATACATAAGAATGTGTCCAATATTAACCTAAACATAACATTAAAAAAGAGTTCTATATTTGTTTTCTGTAAAGAATAATGGTCGTATATACTTCTAAACAGAAGTCGTAAAAACAGCACCTTCATTTTTATATTATTATTGAATTTAATAAAAATTTGCTGCCAAAACAACAGACCCTGTGGTCCTTTTTTAATTTTGATTAATTGATGTCACAAAATGAAAATTCTAAAAAGCAAAATCCATTTTTTTTATTTTTTAATTCCCGACATCGATTTACGAGCAAATCATTTTAATGTCTCCCATTCTTTGTATTTGTTTCCTAATCCCATGACACAGAGGAATCAAAATAGTTTTTCATTACGCCGAATTTAGACAATTATACGCAAAATATACAATGTTAAAAAGCTCAATGTAAAACAGACAGTGTGTACATTAAGATACAGTATTTACATTAAATGTTGTTTCCCTGCTCTTAGATTTCTTCTTCTTTAATTACACGAACACTTTGATTAAACACGGCTGAACACAGACGTTAATTAATGAATACATTCTTAATCGGTTAAACGCTTTACGCCAATTATCCGACAAACACTTAATCGTTAACGTCCTCGCACAAACTGTACGCTCACAATTACACAATCGGCGCCGTGTGACAACGAGATAAAGGATGAGAGCAGTGAACACACACAGCGTTCCTCAGTGTTTTATCACGACCTAAACCTCATTCTAACCCTAAACCTGAGGACTCTCCAACATGTCCTCACTCCATGAGGTTAGAAATATACAAACAACACACTCACACATTCTCGGACAGCAGTCTAACCCTAACCTCATCATAATCTTTAAACTCCTCACCCATAAACAGCTCTTTTAAGGTTTAAAAGATGAAATATGCATAATATACAAGCACACACACATACACATTTACCAGGCTAACGGGGACCATCGTTCTACGCCAGCCAACATTGGACCTCAGTTTCTGGTCCTTGTTAAACAATAACAATGAGAGAAAAGGTCCTTTAGAGGTAACAAATACAAGAGTGAGCATGCGTGTGCACACACACTCTCTCTCACAGACACACACACATACACATTTACCAGGCTATTGGGGACCGTCATTCTACGCCAACCAACAGTGGACCTCAGTTTCTTGTCCTTGTTAAACAATAACAATGAGAGAAAAGGTCTTTAAGAGGTAGCAAATACAAGAGTGAGCATGCGCGCACACACACATACATATACACATTTACCAGACTAACGGGGACCGTGATTCTATGCCAACCAACAGTGGACCTCAATTTCTGGTCCTTGTTAAAGAATAAAAATGAGAGAAAAGATCCTTAAGAGGTAACAAATGCAAGAGCGAGCACACGCACACGCACACACACACACACACACACACACACACAAATAAACATTTACCAGGCTAACGGGGACCGTCATTCTACGCTAACCAACAGTGGACCTCAGTTTCTGGTCCTTGTTAAACAATAAAAATGAGAGAAAAGGTCCTTAAGAGGTAACAAATACAAGAGCGTACACGCACACACACACACACACGCACACACAGACACACACATTCACGTTTATCAGGCTAACGGGGACCGTCATTCTATGCCAACCAACAGTGGACCTCTGTTTCTGGTCCTTGTTAAACAATAACAATGAGAGAAAAGGTCCTTAAGAGGTAACAAATACAAGAGCGTACACACACACACACACATACACATTTACCAGGCTAACGGGGACCGTCATTCTACGCTAACCAACAGTGGACCTCTGTTTCTGGTCCTTGTTAAACAATAACAATGAGAGAAAATATCCTTAAGAGGTAATAACTACAAGGGTACACACACACACACACACACACACACACACACACACACGTTTACCAGGCTAACGGGGACCTTTCTTTTTAAACATTACTTATAACATTTTATATACATGTTTAAATGATAATTTCCGTCAGAATAACAGAATTATGGAGGCAAACGACCAGGATTGTCTTATAAACTCTTATTCATGGTGAGTAGGGGGTTGTACTTGGTTGTACTTCGGTGTCCAGAGGGTTTGCACTGGTGCTTTTTCATGATCGCTCTGTGATCTACAGCGTTCACTGAGGATCAGCACCTCTGAAGCTGAGGCCATGCTTCTCTGCAGGAAACAGATGGATCGTCTGCTCCAGTTGGGGAACGAGTTGTTGTTGCACACACACACTCTGGCAATTAGCGATAGTGAATTTGACCTCTGCATTTAACACCATTAGTGAACACACACACACACACACACACACACACACACACACACACACACACACACACACACAGCAGCAATTATCTGAGAGAGATTGCCTTGCTCAGGGGCGACCCAGGGCCGTGGGTCTATCCAGGATTGAACTGGCGACCCTCCGGTAATAAAGTTCCTAAGGAGTTTAAGGGCCAATTCCAATTCCTATCTTAACCCTCAAGCTCAACCCTTAATCTTAACTGGCCCTAAAAAAACCAAGTGTTGAGGGTTATTTTGTCACTTAGAAATGGGACACCCCTTAAATGCAGATACGTCTTCAGACTGTAGGGGGCAGAATAACGCCAAAGCTGCGTCCAGTCTGTCAACTCCAAAAAAGAAGAAGAAGACATTTACGTCAGGATTATTTATTCTGATCCGTTTGTCAGTCAAGTTATTAGGTTGTCAGTTAGTTATAAGATGATACTCATACAAATATTCAGCTGACAGTTACCACACACCACGACTTATTGAAAAGTAAACCACACCGGCCGACTATTGACAAAAGATCGTAAAATAAAAATAAATGTTACGCAACAATGATCCATAATCTGGGCCTAAACTAAGATCATTTTTATATCTCTATTAACAAAGAAAATACTTCATTTGTATCGCACTCGCTTCGCTGCTTTCGGCGCCATCTTTCTTAGGTGAAAACACGCAATGCATTCTGGGTAGCCCTTGCTCCCAAGGGTGGTCTCTGAAAATCTCAATATTGAGGGCGATACAGCCCTTAAACTTGGCCTCAACTTAATTTATCTGAGAATCGGGACAGAACTTGGACTAGAGGGAGAACATTTTTGAGATTGAGGGTTAAGTGTGAGATTGACCCGAGGTACTGCGTTCACTCCACCGCAGTTTTTGTGACGAAAAGGGAACGGATCGATTGTACCGGTCCAGCTTCGTTCCTACCCTCACTTATGGTCCTGAGCGATGGGATGATCATCATTGAAAGAATGGGATCGCGGGTACAAGCGGTTAAAAAATGGGTTTTTCAAAGCTGCTTAGCTGTGATTGGTATCACTAACAGCTCATATCATGTGGCTGACTGGAAAAATAACCGGGAGTTAGAAAGAGCGTGTCGCGATTCTGTTTTCTCACATCGCGACACGGGTTCGTGGCGTATCTGAGTATCGCGATTTCGATACGCATATCGTAACAGCCCTAGTGTCCAGGGAAAGGGAAGTCCGGAGCCGCCTCTGCTCGAGCTGCTACCTAAGTGGTTGATGATGGACGGACAGGTGGTACGTCGTACATCAACACCGAATGGGTTTGTGTAGATCCGGTCATTTTTTGGCAGTGAAGGACCAACGCACGGACACTGGCCTGATGTCAACGTCCTGACAGTGTGACCGCATATTTAGCAGCTACAGCAGGACACGGACGCCGGTCAGTGCCAGCCTCTGTGACGCTGCCAATCACGGTGAGTCTCTGTCACAGTAACAGCTGACTCTGTGTGTGAGAGGCAAGAGAATCAAACCTCCTGTTGAGAGACACACTGGTGGAGAGGAGGAAGGAGGACGGAGACGTGAGATAATTGCACTCTCTCGGCGAAACACATCTATAGCCGTGGTGCCGTCGTTACTCCGTGAACCAAATGACCCGGATACAAGGCGTGTGTCAGCGAGCATCTGTCTTATGAGGAATCAGCTGCTGCTGCTGCTCATGAACGGAGGCTGCAGAGTTTCTGCTGCTGCTGCTGCAGAGGCGGAACAAAGTGGTGAAATCTCCCCAAAGGAGTTGAAATAGTAACGCAGTGTTTACTATAACCAGTGCAGGGCTGCAGCCAGGAGTGGAAAATACTGCACTTTAGACTCGCGTTAGGTTGTTAAAGCGGACCTAGACAGGAAGTTACAATCAACGCTGTTTTTTTTAGTGTGTATCTGCGTCATTACCTTGTTTTTACGAAGCCCTGAAGGTTCTAAACAAACAGCTAAGAAAGCTGTGTTTTATTGTAATCTCAGGCTCAGCGAGATCTCTGAAAAAACCCGGTCCGGTTACGTAAACAGCGGTTCTCCTGAACAGCAGATCCTCCTGCTCCGGGCACTTGTCCGGGCACATCCTGTTGCGTACATTGAACCGCAGAAGAAGAATAACGTCCGTTGTGGAGGTGTTTCACGAGCGACAGTGTCTTCTGACTCTGGGTCTGACTCCGGGTCAAAGGTCGTCAAAGGGACTGAGGCGGGGAGTCGTGAAGAAGCTATTTTTAAACACCGTTAAAACAATGTTTTGATAACGAGGAGCAGTGCATCCACCGTTCCAGAGGGGGGCGCTGTGCTTCTGAGAGCTGGTGTGCTGAATATGCCACTTCCGGGTATTGGCCAATCACAAGACACTCTGTCTTCTGGGTGTGAGATTTATGTCTGAAATGTCACGGCTGAGGAACAGCGTCAGTAAGGAGATATTTCTATCGGCTCGTTTACAGCAACTAGGAGGCTTTTGAGCATAAAAACAAGTTAATGTATGTAAGTAGACCTCCATAACTAACATATATGTGCAACAGGACCACTCTATGTGACCTTTAAAAGATGGGAAACGTGGATCCAGAAGATTTCTTTCTGGATGTGGATAGAACTTATATCACCATCTCGGCCTAAACATGACAAAAATCCATCCAGATCTGTTGAGATGTCGCTGAGATATAAACATCTGAAAATCACACTAGTGTGAGGTGTGTGGACTGGCCAACCTGGTATCTTGATTTGTAATCGTGTGTTCCAGGGTTCTCACACCTGGGCTGACATCACATTTCCAGGACCAATTCCCTCAAAATCCCAGGACTGAATGCGCTGATGTAAGAGCTCGTCTTGGTCCATGATGGCGTCCACTTTTATTGACTTGCAGCAACGCTCTGCGTCTGAACAAGTGATTGTCCTTAAGATGTTAGTGTTAGGGTTATCAAGCAACACAGGGAAATGAAACAGTAGGTGGCGTCGTAACAAATACCGGAGACGTTTACCTTTCAATGACCCATGTCTATTTAGATCGTTTTTTTTCTAAAATTCACAAACCTCCAAGAATTTCAAGGACCCATGGGAACCCGTGGTTCTCAACAGGGAACGGAGCGTAGATTGTGCACATTCCTGTAACGTCAATTCGAATTATGCGAGAGCGTCAGTCTTTGTTTAAAGGTGCATTATGTGATAAATCATAAAATCCTCCTAATATGTCACAGAGACTCAGGAATAATGTTCATATAACAAACTGAACTCACCAACAACAACAGTACAGACAAAATATTTGCGTTAAAAACAAATATTTTGCAGACTGCAAATCATGTTTATGTTTTGAAATCATGTTTTGGCGTCATGTGGCGCCACCTACCGCCGTCTACCAATCATTGCAGTCAGTAGAGTCTCAGCTGCCGAGCAACCACGGGTTGCCAGTTACGTCAGAAAACGAAACCTAAAAGACCTCGGTGTTTTGAATTTGATTGTAGTAACTGTTTTTGGCCACATTCTTACATATGGCGCGAAAGTGCCACTTAGAAAACACCATCGCGTTGACCTTTGACGATTCTTCTCTGGCTTCAGAACATGTGACTCTCCTTCAGATGAATGATTTAGCAGGAACTAACAGGTCAGAGCAGAGTTTTCCACTACAGTGGTCACCACCTCCATCACCACCTCCATCACCATGTTTCTCTGAGCTGAAGCTCCTTCACCTTCTTCTTCCTCCTCACATACAAACCTCACACGGCCTAGATTCAACTCATCAATTATTCACAGCAGGTGAGTGTTTACTGCTACATGTATGTAAAAGTACACACAGAGATATATGAAGTCTGACTATGTGAGTTACTGTATTTATTATTATATCTCTTTAGGACCTTTTTCTGTCATAAACACTGACCCTGTCAGGACCAGTAGGTCCTCATGGAGACCAAAACCTGGTCCAAATGAGGCACATGCTCAACATTTGAATGGTGGTTATGGTGGTTATGTCCAAATGAATGGGAGTCAATGCAAAGCTGCACAGTGTATGTATTTAAAAAAAAAAACGAAAAACTAAACATGATCTTATTCATTCAGAAAAACATATAAACATCATAATATATTTTCTTTTCAGGAAAAAATTATCTCAATTCAAAACAAACAAAGCCATTTTTTTCTAGGCAATTATCAAATGAATTCATAAAAACAGAGCCATTTCAGAGTAAATATATATATATACGTATAAAAACTGAGCTGATTTTCCCCCAATAACAAAAAATATCAAATTGAGCCCATTTGTTTTTGGGTTTTTTTCCAGGAAAAAGTATCTTATTATTTTAAAAAATAGAGCCAAGTGAATGCAATCAGGGACCTGGAAGAACAATACAAAGGTTTAATTAAAAAGAAAGTACTTTTGTAAGATTTGGCAGATGTATTTACTGAAGCATCAGTCAAAAAGTAATTAGTGAGTCATCGACGTATAAACTCTTCGCTTCTTTACAGTCGGGCGTGTTTGTTTGGTGTTTGTTTTGAGCGAAGAGAGAAAAATGAGGAAAGTGAACGACGAGGTGATGACGACCTTGATCTGACGAGATCAAGGTCAAGGTCTTTTCATGACGTCCTCACGTTCAGACCCTGAGAGCTGCAGCATTGATCCTGGTGCGACGCTCATTCATTAATATCCCGGCTCTCTAGCGCCTCCAGTGTAACGCGCTCACGCTGACCTCAGAATTCACTTCTTATCAAATCAAATTTTATTCCCACTTGGTTTCCATCTTGTTTATTTTCCCTCCCTCTGCTTGTTTTTTACGCTCCGTCTTCATTTTCTCCGTCTCCGGTTTCATAAAGTCCGTCTCCTGCTGGAGATGAAAAACATCATCACGGTTTCATTCGCTCGAGCCTCAGCAGAGCTTCTTGAGTCGACGCTCGCGCGCTTGGCTCCGCCTCTTCCTGGACAGGAAGTGATGAGCGCCGAGTGTGACCTGCGACATTTGCATAAATGTACGAAGTCAACGTCTCGTTCAAACTGCTGCTGTTTCCCCTCTTTTTTTTACGACCACGTCTCCATCGCCATTATTTACTGCTCCCCTCCCCCGCCCCCCCCTCTGCTGTTTAATTGATTCTGCGGCTCGTTCCCTCGAGCGACGAAAGCAGGAGGCTTCGCCGGATGAAACGCGCTCGCTGTCTCGTTGTGATTAAAGAAAGAAAAAAAAAAAAAAAAAAAAAAGGAGGCCGGTCTGGCCGTTAGAGATACTATAGCAGCTTATGTGGGATTTAGTGAGACAGTGAAAAAGCACAAACGCCTAAAAAAAAAACAAAGATTCACTTCAAAGCTTTTCTTCCCCCGAAACCTTAAAGACATTCAACTGCGAAGCTGTCAATCAAGTGAGAAGAGTTAACTGTGATTAATCACATGATCGTCCATCGTTAACGGGAGATTCATTGCATCTGTTTTAAATGGACCCTAAAGGGAAGTTTTCAACTTATATCGACATGGCAGTTAAGTTAGGGTTATTATTATTATAGCTCCACACTCTTAGAAATAAGGGTTCCAAAAGGGTTCTTCTACAAGGGCTGAGGTTCTACCTGGAACCATCTGCTTCTGAAAAACCCTTTCCCAAAGGAAGGGGTTTTTCAAGGGTTCTTGGTAACACTAATGGTTCCAGTAAGAACCATTTTGATCCAGAGAACCCTTTTAAAACCCCTTTCCTGAATAAAGGGTTTTAAAAGGGTTCTTGGTGACACACTAAAGCCCCTTTTCCACATATGGTCCCAGCTCGCCACGGCACGGTTTAGGTTGGTTTTCCACCACAAACCTGGAGTAACAACCCGATGTGGGCGGAGTCATCACTGCACGGCTGCATAAAGCTGCTTTTTCACTTCAAAATACAGCTTAATACACCGGACTCCTCTGTTCAATATTGACATTTTAGACATTTCCCTGGTGATTGTTGGCAATTAAGCCAAGTTTTTTTTAGGAATGTTTAAGTCATTTTAACTGATCTACAGTTCGGCATCATTGGCTTGATTCTTGTGTCGGACTTTTTGCTCATGGTGGCGCTCTACCTAATCAGTTTCCGGCAGTCTGGTGACGTCACTCATAGTGTCGCCTCGCCAGATTACCGGGTACTAAATAAAAGTACCATTACCACTTCTGTGCTAGTCGAGCCGGTGGGAACGCGCCATAATGGTTCCAGTAAGAACCATTTTGATCCAGATAACCCTTTAAAACCCCTTTCCTGGAGAAAGGGTTTCAAAATGGTTCCAGGTGGAAAGGTTCCAACTGGAGCCAAAAAGGGTTCTCTTATGAGGACAAGCCGAAGAACCTTATATGGTTCTACTCGGCACTTTTATTTCTAAGAGTGCAGCAGGTGACGCTACACAACCAAGGTAACCTCACCTCTATAGACGTAGAGTATATACTGGACGCCACGTAAAATGGTAAATGGTCTGTATTTATAGAGATCTATAGATATATAGATTTATAGAGATCTATAGCCATTCACACTGCTATCACACACGCTTTCAAACCCCTTTCATACGCTGTAAAGACACTTAACTTGGGGTTAAGTGTCTTTTCTTCTGATGGGAGGACAACTTCTAAGAGCTCGTCTTCGTCCATCCATTCATCAACCAAGTGATTGTCCTCAGGATCTTGGTCAAAGTCAGTCTTTGGCCCTGTCCCGATACCTCCTCCCCTAACCCTACATTCAAGACATAGTGAGCTCTGGTGCGGGCTTAAAAAGAAGTGGAAGATGAAATTACCCATGATGCAGCTGATATTTTTCAACAAAGATGGCGGACCACATCTGCCGAGGAACATTTTCGTTGTAATATATTTTCGCAAATAAGCGCGTTACAATGTCGAAGTGTGTTGGAATATGTTGGTTTGATATACATCCAAAGGACCGCTGAGCTTTGAACACTAATGTCAGAAAATAGGTGACCATTTATGAAAGCAGCTAGCTAACTAGCTAGCGAGCGGCTACCCCGCCCAGCTCCCTGAGAGAGACGCCAGCTAGCTCTGCTACATGTGTGTAGTTTTGTCAGTGTGTGGATGTGTGTAGCGGCGTTCACTTGAACACGAATACTCTGGACTTGTCAGATTTCAATCACATTCGTGATTTAGCGTTTACGAGGACGGGGAAAAACCGGCGTTGACGGAAAAAAACCAAACGGCTGTTCCGTCGGCATTTTTCCTGAATGAAACTAGTAGCACGCTCCACCGGTAGAACTGTCAACATGTGACGTAGGTTAGCACGTTCGTTACGTTCACTACGCTAATTTGAATGTCTTTTGTCTTTTGTCGAGACACAGATCTTGGAATTTTCCATTTCCCAGACGTGACGTCGTCATTTTCGCGCTCTCTTGTCTTAACTTTACTCGCTCGTTGTTCTGCACGGAGTCTCGCGTCAACGGCGGAGACAGAGAGACAGTGTCCACAACACTTGCTAGTAATTATGAGTCCACGTACATCGAGCAACGCAGGGCGTGAAACAGTAGGTGGCGTCGTAACAGACGAGGAAGACATTTACCTAAAGTATCAACTTCACTTTGAACGACCCAGGTCAGTTTTGTTGACTTTGCTGTTTGGATATCTGGGATAAGAAGTGTAAGAGCTGTCCGTCTGCACGCTAACAGACTCACATTCACTGTTTGTTGCATCACTGTCCAATGATTCGTTTGACAGGCGTCAAACTTGACAAGTGACCTGTGAAGGACGTCGGTGTTCGCAGCAACGAATTTCACACTTTTAGGATGAGAAATGCGAGAGATATCGGTAGAAATGTGACGGATATGTCGCTAAAAAACAGCCATTTCTGCCTCGTCGTTATGTTTTCACTGTTGTTGTCGTTACATCTTTATTGCAAAATGAAATAATACACGATTATAACACATGAGACGATACATAATCTCCATAATTACTGCTCTCTTGTTTTTGCTTTCAAACCAATTCACTTATCAATTTAGTGCATACAAAGAAATCAAAAGATTTCTACGAATGTAAAGAGAGTTTTGACAAATAAAAACCATCCGTCTCATCATTTGCAGACATTTTGATGCATAATTATGTATTTAAAGTCATTAAAATTCCAGCTGACAAACTTGCTAACTTTTACACAGCTGATGAAACTGCTAATTTGTTTCGTAGCCAACAACATCGCTAACTAGCATCATAGCTAATGACGTTGTTATCTTGTTTCATAGATGACAACATTGCTGACTTGTATCATAACTGATGACATTGCTAACTTACTTCGTAGCCGATGATGTTGCTAACTAGCATTCCAGCTGACGAAATTGCTAACTTTTTTCAGCGCTGACGAAACTGCCAATTTGTTTCGCAGCTAGCTAACAGCATTGCTAAATTACTTCATAGCTAACAACGTCACTAACTTCTTTCACAGCTGTTGACATTGCTAAATTGTTTCATAGCGAACAACATTGCTTACTTGCGTCATAGCTAATGGTGTTGCTAACTTCTTTCACAGCTGTTGACATTGCTAAATTGTTTTGTAGCTAATGATGTTGCTAATTTGTTTCATAGTTGACAAAATTGCTAACTTGTTTCAGCGCTGATGAAACTGCTAATTTGTTTTGGTTTTGTTAGCTAACAGCGTTGCTAAATTACTTCATAGCTAACTTGTTTCATAGTTGACAACATTGCCAACTGATTTCAAAGCTGGTGATGTTGCTAATTTGTTTCCCAGCGACAATGTTAAATTGTTCCGTAGCTTATGATGTTGCAATGTAGCCTGGCAGCTGACAAATACTTTTTTTTTGAGTTATGTCCTTCATGATACTTGTTTTATCAACTTTACTGCAAAAATATCTGTTAATATAGTATAGATTTAGCAGTATTTTCCTGTATAAATACAGCATTTTAATGTAGCTGTACGTAACATGTGATTTAGCAGTATTTTCACAATAATGACTTCCTGTCTCTAATTACCTCGCCCACACTCGCCGTCGTCTCATTTACCCGTAACCGTGTCAAATCACTTGATCTTTCCTGCAGACGTTTCTCTGGTGTCGGAGGCGTGATAGGGGCGTCTTGCATTTGCTGCAGCGCTGCCACTTTCACTCCGTGTGTTTTTGTTTTCCCTGCTCGCCGTCGTAAAAAAAACTCGAGCCCTCGGAGGCGAAACCGCACAAAACTGCTCGGCTTTCTCGGTGAGTGCTCTCCCCGCCCTCTCGGTCGGCGTTGCTGCAACCACCGCCGCCGCTCACTGCTGTGTTCTGCAAATCCCCGCTCTCCTCATAAAGCTAAGAGCCTCTGCTGCAGACGCTCCACAGATAAGTGGTTTATTTTTTTATTTCCCCCCCCTCCACAGTGAAGACCTGAGACTAATTTTCATTGCACGTAATGACCCCCGGTCCCTTGAACTTTCCCGACAATTGACCAAAACAAGGAAAGAAAAGAAAAGAAATCTTCCTTTTAATATTTGCTCAGAGTCCCGAACAACGGCGGCGTTCAGACGAGCCGAGCTGAGAAAGAAGATGTCAGGATCCATCTCAGTTCATGAGGCCGGATGATGAAACACGATTCCCTGCAGCCACTTTACCCTCATCTCTGCTCGCAGACGGATAACGAGAAGTAAAAGTCAAGGACGGGGAGACGGAGGAGCAGAGAGACAGTGAGGGCTTTGTTTACGCAAGAAAAATAGCGAGAGTGGTGTTTCAAAAAAGACGGCAGGAAAAACGAGGAGGTGGACGAGGAGCGAGGCTGATGTGGAGCTGCAGGAGGAGAGGAATCCAGATTTAGAGGAGCAGCAGAATCTCAACGTTCTAATTCTTGTTTTGATATTTCACCGTTCAGAAGCACAAACTGTGATCATTTAAACTGTGAAGGTCCATATTTTACACATATTTAGCACGAACAGGGACGTAACGTTGAAAAATGTCACGATATGATAACAACACGCTAACGAGAAAAGAGGCGAGTGAGAGTCTGACCGTAACTTTAGCAAGTTAGCGTTGTTGTTAGCTACAAAACCAATGAGCAGCTTCATCAGCTCTGAGCCAAGTTAGCAATGTGTAGAGCTGTAATGCTAGCTAGCAACGTCATTAGCTACGAAACAAGTTAGCAATGTCGTCAACTGTGAAACAAATTAGCAACGTCACCAGCTTTGAAATAAGTTAGCAATGTCGTCAACTATGAAAGATGTTAGCAACATCGTTAGCTATGAAGCAATTTAACAATGTTGTTGGCTAAAAAACAAATTAGTAGTTTCATCAGCTCTGAAAAAAGCTAGCAATTTTGTCAGCTGGAATGCTAGTTAGCAACATCATCAGCTACAAAGTAAGTTATCAATGTCATCAGTTATGATACAAGTCAGTAATGTTGTCATCTATGAAACAAGATAATAACAACATCTTTAGCTATGATGCTAGTTAGCAATGTTGTTAGCTACGAAACAAATTAGCAGTTTCATCAGCTCTGTAACAAGTTAGCAATTTTGTCAGCTGGAATAAAAGCTACAAAAGCAACATCATCGGCTACGAAGTAAGTTTGCAATGTCATGAGCTATGAAACAAGTTGGCATCATCTTAAGCTACGACGCAAGTAAGCAATGTTGTTAGCTACGAAACAATTTAACAATGTCAACAGCTGTGAAAGAAGTTAGTAACGTCGTTAGCTATGAAGTAATTTAGCAATGTTGTTAGCTACGAAACACATTGGCAGTTTTAACCAGTCAGCAATTTGGTGAGAGCTGCCACGTGGATTTAGCATCAGCATCATGGTTACCCTCAAAGGACCAGATGTAACTCTCATACAGAATAAATGTAACTAAATGTAAACAAATATAATGTTAAATAAAGGTAAATACTTCGTAAAATATTGCTTAATAACTTTCTGTATTTATTACTTATTCAATTTCATTCGTGGCGTGATGCATTTTCAATGATACACTGCGATCTAGTGGGTGCGTCACTTTGTGAAATGGGTAACACAATCGCCATGCATTGTGGAAAATGTAGTTTATGGTCAACGCACGCCTTAACAGATTTTTAAGACCAATTAACCCCTCGCAGGGCCACATAAAATGACGTAGCGGGCCACATCTGGGCCCCCGGGCCTTGAGTTTGACACGTGTGATTGAGGTCGTTAGATTCAGCTCCAGGTCCGAGTGTTCACAAAATCAAAGAAGAAGAAGAAGAAATCTCACAATCTGGACACAAAATGAACATCCGAGCAGAAAAACTGCTCCTTAACAGTGAAAAGAAAATAAACAAACTGGCAGAAAATCAGTGACACTGAGAGTGTGACCACAGTCTGGACCATGGAGGCTGGAGCGAGTCCACATCACCACAGAACAACACCGTCACTTCTGCCAAGACAGAAGAAGAAGAAGAAGAAGAAGAAGAAGAAGAGAGCAGCAGGAGACGCCTGACCAAAGCAATGACTTGTTTACAGAAAGAAAAGAGGAATTCTCTTGACACCAAAACCAAATTATTCACCACTCACTACTTATGAAAAACTGCTATTGCCATAGAAACTGCGAGAAATGTGTCAGAACACATCACAGCCTGAGGGAAATCCAGCACAACACGAGGAAAACCTGCTTCTTCTTCTTCTTCTTCTTTCACATTAAACCAGAATCACAACATGTACAAACAGGAAAGTCATTTATTTATCGCCGCGATGTCATTAGAATACACTTTACTGTGTTCTGCTCTGTGTTGTTGTTGTACGGGCGTTTCAGAGAAGTACACGGTCAGTAAGTACCTCCGTGTACTAGACCTTCATCTCCACAGTAAATGTGCTATAAATACTTAAACACATGCTGTGGGTTGTACATTTTATATCGACTCATATTTGAAGAGCAGGAACCACAAGAACACGGTGAAGAGACGGCGTTTTTACCACCGCGTTTTCACTCTGGACGCATTTAAATATTCTTTAGAAAGTGACAGTGACTGTTTACGTTTACAGCCGTCAAACTTATGCATTTTAATTTACCTAAACACAATATATGAGTGTGATTTAGCAGGAGTTTCCCTTAAAAAAATACTGTATTATTCACAGTAATGTACACAGTGTTTCACTTTACATTTCCTAATGTTTTAGCAACTTTACTGCAATAATATCTGCTGATATAGTACTGACTTAGCAGTAGTTTTTTGTATAAATACTGCATTTTACTGTAATTTTACAATAGTTGTGCATAATATGTGATTTAGCAGGATTTTCATGTAGTGATGTAGTTATTCAGTACCTTTTTTAAAACCAACCAACCAACCAACCAACCCAACCATAGGCTGACCCAATCAACCAACCAGAGGCTGACCCAACCAACCACCAACCAACCAACCAACCCAACCAAGGGCTGCCCCAACCAACCAACCAACCAACCAACCACAGGCTGCCTCAACCAACCAACCAACCAACCAACCAACCAACCAACCAATCCAACCAAGGGCTGCCCCAACCAGCCAACCAACCAACCACAGGCTGCACCAACCAACCAACCAACCAACCAACCAACCAACCAACCAGCCAACCAACCAACCACAGGCTGCACCAACCAACCAACCAACCAACCAACCAACCAACCAACCACAGGCTGCCCCGACCATACCATGCATGCTATTCTATATTAATATGTGATTTTCCAGTGAAAATACTGTGTTTCATTGTAAAAATCACTTTAAAGGAGTTCCCTGTGATTGGGACAATAAAACACATGCATACAGCGTATTATATTGTACAATATACTGTGAATTATCACGGCCGAAGCCTGTGAAATGATGCTGTTGGGCGTCATAGTAAAATAATTTTACAGTCAAACCCTGTGAAATCCTGCAAAATAACACACATTGGCGTCGTATACGTGGGGTTTTCACGCTGAGCTGTGGAGCAGTAATGTGCTTGTTTACTGCAGCGGCCGCGCCAATAAAGCACAAATAAATCCAGGAGCGAGAAAAACAAGTGAATAAGTTAAATGTGAGTTTTTCCCACCGGTGTGTGGGTGCAGCGCAGGGCTCCTTCACAGCACACTGACCGAGCCTCATAAACCACCGCTGCCTTGCATATCTGCCCATCGGGGGTTATTATCTTCACACCTCTGTGCGCTCTGCAGCAGCAGCATCAGCAGCATCAGCAGCAGCAGCATCAGCAGCATCAGCAGCAGCAGCAGCAGCAGCAGTGCTGACGTTTCCTCAGAGGTTAAACTGTTGTCACTCAACCATGAGCAGCTGTAACGGCAAAAGCCCAAAGTCAAACACGTCAAGTTTGCCAAAGTGATTCTTTCTGTTGGCTTCACTTCTGCGCCGACTAAATAACAAAGTTGATGATGTGTGTGTGTGTGTGTGTGTGTGTGTGTGCGTGCAGCACTCTTTTAAAAAGCCACAACGTGTACTTTGCAAAGAGCGGCCGAGCGTCGTAAATTATTTAATGTAGAAACAGAAATTACAATATAATGCGTTCACAGAGACTGGTAAACAACAGCCGTGTGTTTGTTCTGTTACCGCCACGATAAACTGAGAAATACATCATCGCTTATGTCCAGGCAAATATACTTATATATATATATATGTATATATACACATATATATACACACAGGTGAATATATATGTATATATATATATGTATATATATATATAACTGTGGCTCTGTTTCTACGGCACATTTTTGTCCCTAAGGTACTGAAAGTGTAGTAATCGTGTAAAAACAAAAACAACAATGATTTTTCATTATCACTCCAAAGGAAATGTCATATTCAGGTGATATATGGAACACGTAGATGCATATTTTGTGTTTTAAATACTCCAATGTGTGTAGTTGTGTTTGAAAAACTGCTATTTTATGACTTTTTTGTGTGTCAACATGCTATAAAATGCTATTAAAAAAAAATATAAATAGTCACCAACTTAGAAAATGACTCACAATTAATGTTGGTAAAAAATAAATTCATTAATTGAAAATGAAAAATTACTTCTGTTTAATAGACGTTTATTTGGACACTTTTGTTCTTAAGGTGCTACAAAGATAGTTTTTCTAGTAATAATGCAGAAGAAGGTTATTTTACGTTATTGGTTACATAACAAGGTTATTCCCAGGCTGTGTAATCCATGCAATGGAAATGTAATTTTCATGTAAAAATAAATGCATATTTTGTGTTTTAAATGATAACAAATTAGTGTTAAATAGCAGTTTTAAGGCGGGTGCAATATTTGAACTCCAGCTAGAAAAGATTCATTTTTAAAATGTTGCCTGAGAGTTAAATAAACCACACAATGTTGTAGAGGATTTATTTGAATCTGTCTGTTCCCTCACAGTTCTGTTGCTGCAACATTCAAACACCTGAAAATAGTCCTCGGCAAATTCATTATTTCCTTCCGTTTGAGTAATGAATGCAGTATTTCACAGCCATTTGTAAAGGTTAATGTCTACAGTAATGAATGAGCTGCAGGCAAAACGCTGATGGGAAGTCAGAAAGTAGCTGTGAACTCATACATTGTTGGTTTGATTTATTCATGGGAGTTGTTGACAGTAAGAAGAAATATTCAATAACTTCATTTTTACCTGTCAAGGTTAAGGGGAACTCATGGTCACCGTTAAAAAAGAAACGTATTTTTGTGAGACAATAAAGCGTCTGCACGCAGCAGCAGTTACACTCACGCTATTTAACAACAGCTGCAGCAAATGTTTAAACGTGACCTTGGAACAAATGGTTTCAGATATGATTCTCATGAATGAGTGAAAATCCATCGCTGCATTTCAAATGTCCTCCAGTTTTCAGTCCAAACCATTTTTATAACTTTACTGAACAAGTACATTTGTTAATCAACACCTTCATTTAGTTTTGCGTTGTTTAATCCACTTGGTGACACTTTTTGTGTTTGCAGTCAAAACCTACGGTGATCTGGAAGAGCAAACCATGATTACAAAAAAAAGAATCAATGGGGATTGGACTGGAAATCCTCTGTTTACAAGACAACTTCCTTTCCCACTTGTCCATGATATAACCCTAACCAACCAACCAACCAAACAACTAACCACAGGCTGCCCCAACCAACCAACCAACCAACCAACCAACCAACCAACCAACCAACCAACCAACCAACCAACCAACCAACCACGGGCTGCCCCAACCAACCAAACAACCAACCACAGGCTGCCTCAACCAACCAACCAACCAACCAACCATGGGCTGCCCCAACCAACCAAACAACCAACCACAGGCTGCCTCAACCAACCAACCAACCAACCAACCAACCAACCAACCAACCAACCAACCAACCAACCAACCACAGGCTGCCCCAACCAACCAACCAACCAACCAACCAACCAACCAACCAACCAACCAACCAACCATAGGCTGCCCCAAACAACCAACCAACCAACCAACCAACCAACCAATAAACCCAACCAAGGGCTGACCCAATCAACCAACCAACCAAACAAACAACCAACTACAGACTGCCCTAACCAACCAACCAACTAACCAACCAACCAACCAACCAACCAACCAACCATGGGTTGCCCCAACCAATCAATCAATCAACCAACCAACCAACCAACCGACCGACCGACCAACCATGGGCTGCCCCATATATAAAGCATTTGTCACTTGCAGTTACACATGTTCACCACTAGCTGCATTATCATTTTTGTTTTTTAAGTTAATAAACAGCACTTCTATGAGACCCAGACACTGAAATAATTGAATCAAAGTTACAAATTACAAATCTGCTTGATTATTTAAAGTTGTGTGTGTTTTTTTTTCCTGAAAGTGAAACAAAGTAAATTCTTAATGTGAAACAACAGCAAACTTTCTACGTTTAAACAATTGGTCCAAAATTTTACAAAAACGTCATTCTATACTATGTCGTCCAAAATTTGAAAAAATCTTTGACAAAAAATTTTTGGTCCGAAATTTGACAGAAAAATGTTGGTCGAAAAAAAAAAAAAAAAATTTGGTCCAAAATTTGAAAAAAAAAATTGGTCCAAAAATTGACAAACACGTCATTCTATACTATGTCGTCCAAAATCAGATTTTTTTTTTGTGAAAACAAATGAAAACAAAGTGAGGACCGAACAAAATGTCCTCACTCCGTAAAATTGACCTCACTTTGTTGGTTAAAAACCCTCACTGGTCCTCAGTATGCTGGAAGTACAAGAACACACACACACACACACACACACACACACACACACACACACACACACACACACAAGCTAATTAATATTCTGCGAACACAAAGCAGAGAAAGTTTCACACCCATGGCTGAGTGGAGCTGATCTGGCAGCTGCACCAGGAAACTCAGCCAAACCAAAGTGTCAGAGCGGCGTCTGCTGCCAGAGTCACAATCAGCCTGATTTGGCTCGTGTTACCTGGGAACACCTGAATCCGTCTATTTCTGTCCGCAGCAAACAGAAGAAGCACAGCTGCTTCGTGAACCGCGGGAGACGACGTGATTGGATCCCAGAATATGAGTGAACGTACGGCGTCTGAGCTCTGCAGCTGCATCTGACACGTCTTATCTTCGCTAACATCTCCGGATATTTATAACGCTCAAAGTGTTTCTCACAAACCAGATTCCCGTCATGTGACCTGGTTTACGCTGAACATTCAAACCAGATTTTCACAAAATCTTTGGGTGCAAAACAAACAACGTCAACATCACAACGTGATGAGATAATTACGCATAACAATTACGCATAATTTACAGCAAATGAAGTTAAGAAAAGAACATATTCTAAAAGAATAATAAGAATAGCTTTAGGGAGACAAAGTTAACAGTTAAGCTAACGGGTGAGTCAGCAGTTTTGTCAGATTAGCTATTAGCGCCATGGGAATTGAGGTTAGAGCTAAGCTAACAGGTGATTTAGCAGATTGGTTTTCTTTGCTGTTAGCTTCAACAAAGTGAAGTAAAGGTTGAGCTAACAGATAAGCCAGTTTTTTTTTTATCATAACTCTTCCTCGAGAGAGGTCGCGGTTAAGCTAAGATGAGTGTCAGCATATTTGTTTTCGTAGCGTTTAGCTACACAGAAGTGAGGTCACGGTTAAGCTCACAGGCGAGTCAGCAGTTTTGTTTTCTTAGCGTTTAGCTACACAGAAGTGAGGTCACGGTTAAGCTAACAGGAGAGACAGCAGTTTTGTTTTCTTAGCGTTTAGCTTCACAGAAGTGAGGTCAAAGTTAAGCTAACACGTGAGTCAGCAGATTTGTTTTCTTAGCGTTTAGCTTCACAGAAGTGAGGTCACAGTTATGCTAACAGGTGAGTCAGCTGTATTGTTTTCTTAGCTTTTAGCTCCATAGAAGTGAGGTCACAGTTAAGCTAGCAGGCGAGTCAGCTGTTTTGTTTTCTTAGCTTTTAGCTCCATAGAAGTGAGGCCACATTCAGGCTAACAGGTCAGTCAGCTGTTTTGTTTTCTTAGCGTTTAGCTTCATAGAAGTGAGGTCACAGTTAAGCTAACAGCCGAGTCAGCAGTTTTGTTTTCATAGCGTTTAGCTTCACAGAAGTGAGGTCACAGTTAAGCTAACAGGTGAGTCAGTAGTTTTGTTTTCTTAGCGTTTAGCTTCACACAAGTGAGGTCACAGTTAAGCTAACAGGTGAGTCAGCAGTTTTGTTTTCATAGCGTTTAGCTCCACAGAAGTGAGGTCACAGTTAAGCTAACAGGCGAGTCAGCAGTTTTGTTTTCATAGCGTTTAGCTTCACAGAAGTGAGGCCACATTTAGGCTAACAGGTGAATCAGCAGTTTTGTTTTCTTAGAATTTAGCTTCATAGAAGTGAGGTCACAGTTAAGCTAACAGGCGAGTCAGCAGTTTTGTTTTCTTAGCGTTTAGCTTCACAGAAGTGAGGCCACAGTTAAGCTAACAGGCGAGTCTGCAGTTTATTTTTAGTTTGAACGTTTCCTGTTGAGTTTCAATAAATCTCCACGTTTAGGATAAAAATGAAAAATGACGCTGGAACACACGAGCAGTCAGAGATGGATTTGAAACAGTTTCGTCAAAATCACGTTTCCTCAAATAAACCGTGAACGAGCGAACAGCGAGTTAGAGAGTGAAGAAAAATGAAGTCTGTCGTGTTTCTCTGTGATAAATGTTTTTACAGCTGAGGTTTGTGTGGAGTCTCTGTCTTCACTGTCCTCACTCTTTATCTTATTTAAACGTCAAACTTCCATAAATCTATAAATCTTGAGCGTTTGTCGTTCAAAAGCTGAACAAATTATTTCGAATTTTTATGTCAAACTTTTCCTGACGTTTGTTCTTTTTTTTCCCCTGAAACAAAGACGAAGCTCATTTTCAACAAATAAAGCAGGAAATTAACTTTTCATGAATTCTTAATGTTGTTGATTTGCTTCACTGAATTATGTAAATCTTTAAAATCCCTTTTTAATTCGACCAAATCGCTTTTATATAAGACAACAACATTTTGTGTGTAATTAACATCTGCGAAACCAACGGAAAAAAAACAATTAACAAATGTCTATAATTGACTTTTAATGTCATTTTCTTCTGTATCACAACAACACATTTAAAATGTATAATAATAACAATTATAATATTAATCATATTTATGACCGAGCAGAAAACAACAAGACTTTTAGGCCAAAAGAACTAAATCTGAATATGAAATATTAGACAAAAGAGATCAGAGTAAATCAAATAATATATGAATAAAAACAAGATAAACGGGTTAAATTGTTCACATTTTGTGGTTGACTTTGTGTAATTTGATCACATGACGAAATGATGGAAAAGATGTTAATATTAAAGGAAGGAAGTTCTGTTTTGTTGTGCTTTTATTTTGCAAATTCTCTCTCTTCGAGATTCACTTCCTGTAGGAGTCAGTGACCTTTGGGCTGTACCATGCAATCAGGTGAAAGTGGGGGGTGGATATATTTGTATTTGTTGTTAAGTTTAATGTTTTCTGACGTTTTTAATTTTCTTTAATTTACCAGGTTTGTGGTGTTTGTGTTCGTTGTTTAAATCCATACATTGTTCAGCGTGTGTGTGAATATTTGAATAAAGTTCCATTTTGAATCAGCGTTACCTTTGCTTCGCTTTGGTTCAGACCAAAGTGATTTAAGTCCAGTTGGAAACAGGTGACGGTGTTTGAAAGACAGAGGTCAGGTTTTGAGTTTGTGCTTCTTCTTCTTCACGGATCTGAAACGTTGAGGTAAGAACTGAGAAAAGTCTTTGATTTAAACGTTTAAATGTGAAGAAAAACATCGATCTTTGACCTCGACGTCGTCATGGTTTCATCCTGTGTTTGAAAGAGTTCACAAACAAAGGACTTTTACTTTGAAAGGTTCACAGAGTACAGTTTGAAATACCAAACATTTAGTTATTTTAAAAGTCACCAAGTAAAGAAACATTTCAAACAAACTGAAGGGCAACAATGAAACTTTATAAATGTCGACCACACAACAGTTGTAAAGCAAAATACAAAATAAGAGTTGAGTGCATTTGTTTACAAAAGAGAAATATAAATATATATGAGTTAAAAGTTTATAATGAGTGTGATATTTGTAGTTGTAGAGACAGTAGAATCCTCCTGTGTCTCATATTTATCTCCTAAAACATGGTCTGTTGTCTTTTACGTCCTTATATATTGATATTTGAACCTAATATTTTCATATTTTATTCTATTTTAGTCATTTTCTTTGTTTGTCTTCTTTTAATTAGGACTAGATCTGGTCAATGTGTAGATATTATATCTGTATACGGTGACATGAGACGAGATCTTGTCATACGACGATGGTTTTAAAGGCTGTTGCTTTGAAAGTCGTCATATTTATTACATTAAATATATTTGTGAAACAGACAAAATCACTTATATATTGATTAAAATACATGTACTCTCACACTTATTACATTAAATTTAAATAAAAACATTGAAAAAATAAGTAAATGCTCCTCCAGTATATATATATACGTATATGTATATACGTATATATATATATGTATGTATATGTATATGTATATATGTATATACATATATACATATGTATATATATATATATGTTTACATATATATGTATTATATATATATGTATATATGTGTACATATATATGTATACATATATATGTGTATATTATATATATATGTGTACATATATATATGTGTGTACATATATATGTACATATATATGTATGTGTATGTGTATATATGTATGTGTATGTGTATATATATATGTATATGTGTACATATATATGTATATATATGTGTACATGTGATGGTGGATTTTTCTCATTAGCATCTCGAGCTACACAGACCGATAACCACTCTGCTAACGTAGCGTCGACTGAAGCCCCGCCCCCACCCAAACGTTCTTGCATTTTTGTGTCGGGAAACATTTTAAAGTGAATTGTTTGTGAACGCGATGAGACTCAGAGTTAAATATTAGAGTCGAGATATTTCCAGAGACTTAAAACCTCGGCGACAGCAGAACATAAATGATTCTGTCTGACTGTGACGGCGGCGTCTTTATGGACTTGTTGAGCTTTTTGTTGTCAGAGTAAAATGGTAAATTATCCTTTGGTGACTCAGTATTTACATTGACGTTCATTTCTCAGTCTGTGTGTGTGCGTGTGTGTGTGTGGGGGCTGTTTGTGATTCTATTTGTTGCTCGGTAACAGACGGTTACCGGTAACTAACGTTCACGCGTAACCAGGTTTCAGGAATCAGGAAAAATAGACTCTTCTTTTCTTTTCTTTTTTTCCTCCTTTTCATTCACACAAAAGGTCACGGAAAATAATTTCTTCAAAAGTTTGGCCAAAGTCGAGCTCTGGGAACAACGATGTGGATTTTTACTTTGGCTCTTGTGTCGGCAAAGTATGTCAGGACCATGGACAGCGCTCGGTCAGAGCAGAGGAGCTGTTCACTGTCACGTGGTGCTGAAACGACCAATGACTTCACAACAGCTCGCCTGTACTTGATACATTATTGTCTACTTTAATGTATTTATCGTTTGGGGAATTAGGCTCGTAACTGTGAGGTCGCTGGTTCATCCCAGGACGGGCCAAGGGCTGCGGTGCCGCTGAGCAAGGCACCCAATCCCCCATTGTGATTGTGTGTTCACTATCACTAATCTGTTGTGTTAAAAAACCCAAATTCAATTCTGTTTATTATGACATATGTTACGTTATAATGATAATAATAACAGAAATAAGCAAGCAGTCGTTTAGTATTACGACTGAGACTGAAGTGAGTGTTGATAATACATGAAAATAAACGGCAAACACAAACCGATCCAGTTGACAATTTGCATAAACCTCATCAAATGATGATTTCACTGGAGAAATGTGTAAAATGTAGATGGTGATTTCTTAAAAATGTGATCATGGAGTCTCACCAAAATGGAATGAGAACATGGTTTATACGTCAAATACTGTGCACAGGAAGCTGCTAACGGAGGGTCAAACTTACGCTGATGATAACGGGTAATAATGCATTTCTGCTGCACGTAAACAGATCTTGTGTTTTTCTTTTTTCCTCATAATACTAAAAAAAACTAAACACCTTTTTTGTTTCACACCTCATAAAGCAGCGAAACCTGTCTGTGGTTAGCAAATAAAAGCGTTTCGCGGGAGGCGACGTCACTCTGAGGAGAGAGAACCTCCTGTTTGACATTGAGCTTTAATGAACTCCTGACGTGTATTTAAAGGCACCATCTGCTGGGACGTCGTGGATGATTTGCCTCCGTCGTTTATGATCCTTCGATTTTTTTCTCTGACCGCTTTTTTTTCCACGACCGTCATCTGCAAAAACTGCCACTCAGGAAACTGTAAAGGAGCGACTGTGTCCGTGTTGAGAGTGGGAGTGTGTTACTGAATGACATTCCGCTCTTCAAGACATTTCACAAAAACAAAATCTGCATAATTGCCGCCCTAAAATGCGACAGCCTGTCATTATCGCCGGACAGCAGCCTCCGTCTGAGCCTTTTTATAATTATATATATATTTTTTTTTTTATATTCATTAAAAATATCATGTGGCTGAAATAGAGTGGACACAAAAGCACAGTCTCTGTGTTTTTATCCTGGGTTTCTCTGTCGACCCCCGCGACACTTAAAAAGCTGCACAGCTGCCGTAATAACAGCCAACAGAACTCTGATCGTCTGCCACGAGTCGGATATTTAATCTCATCAGAAGCAATCGACGCGCGGAGCAGCTTCCATCTGCCCGACCGCAGTCTGTCACTTCCTGTTCTTTACTTTGACGAGCATTATGGCGGATTTTTTGGTTTTTATGAATGACGTTGTCGGGCCTGAGAAAATGGCAGCGGCTGCGACGAGAATAACAGATCTCAGCTGAGTAAAGTGAAGACCTTCACTGTCTCAAAAACACCTGAACGAACGTAAGAAATGTCTTACGACCGTCATGATGATCGGGATGTATTTAGATTTTATGGCTGTAGAAAGAAGCGAGTGAGTTCTTCTGCTCCTTGAAGTGACTTTCACTTTCCATATCTGGCAGTTTTTCAACTGTTTAAGAATTTGAGCATCCAGAGCGCCGCAACAAGCGTCTAGTGTCGCAACAAGCGTCTAGTGTCGCAGTGTCGCAACAAGCGTCTAGTGACCCAACAAGTGTCTAGTGTCGCAACAAGCGTTTAGTGTCGCAACAAGCGTCTAGTGTCGCAACAAGCGTTTAGTGTCGCAACAAATGTCCAGAGCGTCGCAACAAGCGTCTAGTGTTGCAACAAGCGTCTAGTGTCGTAACAAGCGTCTAGAGCGTTGCAACAAGCGTCTAGAGCGTTGCAACAAGCGTCTAGTGCGTTGCAACAAGCGTCTAGTGTCGCAACAAGCGTCTAGTGTCGCAACAAGCGTCTAGTGTCGCAACAAGCGTCGAGTGTCGCAACAAGCATTTAGTGTCGCAACAAGCGTCTAGTGTCGCAACAAGCGTTTAGTATCGCAACAAGCGTTTAGTGGTGCAACAAGCGTTTAGTGTCGCAACAAGAGTCCAGAGCGTCGCAACAATCGTCTAGTGTCGCAACAAGCGTCTAGTGTCGCAACAAGAGTCCAGAGCGTCGCAACAAGCGTCTAGTGTCGCAACAAGAGTCCAGAGCGTCGCAACAAGCGTCTAGTGTCGCAACAAGCGTCTAGTGTTGCAACAAGAGTCCAGAGCGTCGCAACAAGCGTCTAGTGTCGCAACAAGAGTCCAGAGCGTCGCAACAAGCGTCTAGTGTCGCAACAAGCGTCTAGTGTTGCAACAAGAGTCCAGAGTGTCGCAACAAGCGTCCAGTGTCGCAACAAGAGTCCAGAGCGTCGCAACAAGCGTCTAGTGTCGCAACAAGCGTCTAGTGTCGCAACAAGAGTCCAGAGCGTCGCAACAAGCGTCTAGTGTCGCAACAAGAGTCCAGAGCGTCGCAACAAGCGTCTAGTGTCGCAACAAGCGTCTAGTGTCGCAACAAGAGTCCAGAGCGTCGCAACAAGCGTCTAGTGTTGCAACAAGCGTCTAGTGTCGTAACAAGCGTCTAGAGCGTTGCAACAAGCGTCTAGAGCGTTGCAACAAGCGTCTAGTGTCGCAACAAGCGTCTAGTGTCGCAACAAGCGTCTAGTGCGTTGCAACAAGCGTCTAGTGTCGCAACAAGCGTCTAGTGTCGCAACAAGCGTCTAGTGTCGCAACAAGCGTCGAGTGTCGCAACAAGCATTTAGTGTCGCAACAAGCGTCTAGTGTCGCAACAAGCGTCGAGTGTCGCAACAAGCATTTAGTGTCGCAACAAGCGTTTAGTATCGCAACAAGCGTTTAGTGGTGCAACAAGCGTTTAGTGTCGCAACAAGAGTCCAGAGCGTCGCAACAAGCGTCTAGTGTCGCAACAAGCGTCTAGTGTCGCAACAAGAGTCCAGAGCGTCGCAACAAGCGTCTAGTGTCGCAACAAGAGTCCAGAGCGTCGCAACAAGCGTCTAGTGTCGCAACAAGCGTCTAGTGTTGCAACAAGAGTCCAGAGCGTCGCAACAAGCGTCTAGTGTCGCAACAAGCGTCTAGTGTTGCAACAAGAGTCCAGAGCGTCGCAACAAGCGTCTAGTGTCGCAACAAGAGTCCAGAGCGTCGCAACAAGCGTCTAGTGTCGCAACAAGCGTCTAGTGTCGCAACAAGAGTCCAGAGTGTCGCAACAAGCGTCCAGTGTCGCAACAAGTGTCCAGAGCGTCGAAACAAGCGTCTAGTGTCGCAACAAGAGTCCAGAGCGTCGAAACAAGCGTCTAGTGTCGCAACAAGCGTCTAGTGTCGCAACAAATGTCCAGAGCGCTGCAACAAGCGTCTAGTGTCACAACAAGCGTCTAGTGTTGCAACAAGATTCTAATGTCACAAAACAAATGTCCAGAGCGCTGCAACAAGCGTCTAGTGTTGCAGGAAGCGTCGAGTGTCTCAACAAATGTCCAGAGTGTCGCAACAAACTGCTGGTTCACCTTTTTTAAAAGGTAGAAATGCACCTTGTCTCCGCCCGCCCCCCGCTCTGCTGCTGTATACACACAAACGCTCCCTCTGTTTTCAGATAAAGGACAGAACAAACGGAGAATGTGACATCGTTTCTGTTCATGAAGAACAAACGGATTCATTAATTGGACAGAATACTATTTTTTACGGTCCTTAAAGACACATTTGTCCATTTGCAGAATAATAATAATTATAACTGAGATATTTTAGATTAAATCCAGAATCTCTGAGGTAAATCTCTAAGTTTCTTGGCGGTCGTGCAGCGAGAGAAGCGTTTATTTCGCCGCTCGTCTCCGGAGCTTTGACTTTGACGGACTCGCTCTGTAATTACCGTTAATTCCATGTTTCCTGTTTCATGCCGAAGTTTACATGTGTTTTTTTTTTTTATGGCACCATTAAACGATTCCTGAATCTCTGTTGGTTTTGACAGCAGCAGAAATAATGACGGTGATTTGTCGGCGTTTTGCTAAGAGCAGCGAATCACGCGAAGGCTTTTAGTGTGAAAGGCTGTTTCCTGTCGTCCGTCTGCTCAGACACGGAGATTTCTTTAATTTATTTGACCTTAATTTAACCTGGAATCAAAGTCAATGACTCCTTTTTGTGTCCTGGCCAAGATTTAATGCCATAAAAATCATAAAATATACATAAAAATCTACTTAAAATGTACAAAACATATAATTGGCCGTTTTTCAACAAAATCAGCTCACGTGCATTCGTGCAAAAACATCTCCAGCAGACGTTTCTGCTTCTAAATCATTAAAAAAATACTTGAGACTTTAGTTTCAGGAAGTAGAATCTGCAAATTTACACTATTATTAGTCGCTATGTTTCACTTATTCCACACTTTATCAGTTAAAAAGGTGTTTACTGTAAATGTACAGCTTCTACTTCCTGAAACTAAACTAAAGCATGAGATAAATGTGAAGAGATGAGATTACATGAGATTAATGAGATGAGATTACATGAGATAAATGTGATGAGATGAGATTACATGAGATAAATGTGATGAGATTACATGAGATAAATGTGATGAGATGAGATTACATGAGATAAATGTGATGAGATGAGATTACATGAGATAAATGTGATGAGATGAGATTACATGAGATAAATGTGATGAGATTACATGAGATAAATGTGATGAGATGAGATTACATGAGATAAATGTGATGAGATGAGATTACATGAGATAAATGTGATGAGATTACATGAGATAAATGTGATGAGATGAGATTACATGAGATAAATGTGATGAGATGAGATTACATGAGATTAATGAGATGAGATTACATGAGATAAATGTGATGAGATTACATGAGATACATGTGATGAGATTACATAAAATAAATGTGATGAGATTACATGAGATAAATGAGATGAGATAAATGTGATGAGATGAGATTACATGAGATAAATGTGATGAGATTACATGAGATTAATGAGATGAGATTACATGAGATTAATGAGATGAGATTACATGAGATAAATGTGATGAGATAACATGAGATAAATGTGATGAGATTACATGAGATAAATGTGATGAGATTACATGAGATAAATGTGATGAGATGAGATTACATGAGATAAATGTGATGAGATTACATGAGATAAATGTGATGAGATTACATGAGATAAATGTGATGAGATGAGATTACATGAGATAATTTATGAGATTACATGAGATTAATGTGAAAAACTTGGATTAATGAGGTGTTGTGAGACATGAGTTCACTTCATAAACAATGTTGGGTTTTTCATGGACAGACGGTCGTGTCTCTGCACACGATCTCAGCTTTAGACGAGGACACATTCTGTTATTTGTTTGAAAATCAATCGCTGTTCAATTTATATCATATTCAGTGTGTTTGTGTGTGTGTGTGTGTGTGTGTTCTTGTACTTGCAGCATACTGAGGACCAGTGAGGGTTTTTAACCAACAAAGTGAGGTCATTTTTACAGAGTGAGGACATTTTGGCCGGTCCTCACTTTGTTTTCATTGAAATCAATTCCTTAGGTTGCTATAACATGCTATACTCAATTTGTCAAAAAAAAAAAAAAATCTAATTTTGGACGACATAGTATAGTATGACTTTTTTGGACAGTTTTGGACCAAAAATTACAAACAAAAAAAAAACATTGAAAAAGTTTTCCAGCCCTTTTTGCTCTGGGGCTCCACCTGCAGACATTTTATGGTACTGCACCCAGTAGTTATTTATAGATGTCATGCATGAAGTAGATATTTGTAATTGTGTTGATTTGGAAATGCTGGTCCTCACTTTGTCTGCACTTTTACCTGGTTCTCAGTATGCAGCAAGTACAAGAATGTGTGTGTGTGTGTGTGCTCTGCAGCTCGTGTCTCCTCAGTGATGATGATGATGATGATGAGAATATCCAGCACAACAGGAGCTCATTAAGAGGAAATAATTGGAATTTGTTCAAAAACAAACCAAAGAGAGAGAGACTGAGAGAATACGTGTTTGTCCACAGTTTAGAAAACACTGTGTCCTTCATCTGCCCGGTAACACACGACATGATGTTTCATCATTTAATTATCACTTATTTTAGTGGTTGTTGTGTCCACGTGTCTTTAATCTGATTTGATGATGACGATAAAATCAGCCTTTTTACAAACGTTACGACGTAAAAACTGAATCCGTTTCTGTTTCCTCGTCGTTTTTAACGTTTCACATGAATTCAAACTCATTTCAATTTACCCACTTATCTCCCGTTTGCTTTATTATTTGTTTATGGTCCGTTGTCACGATAACGGATAATTGACACATTATTTCCCGCCTTTTTAAAAAACCTCAGTTTAACAGCGAAACATAAAATAAGCGTTTCATTTTCTCGCTGAAGCGCAGAAACATTTACATACTGAAAACCTTTAACCTGCACAAACAAACCTTTTACTTGTCAAATATTCATGTGTTTTTTTTCTCTATAAAGTATTTTTGTTGTTGAATTATTCAAGTAAAACTACAGACGGTGTTTCCTTTAAGGTTAAATGGAAACAATGTGCTGCTACATGTGAAACTGATTCATTTTTAAAAAAATGAAGCTTTTTACAGACATATGAACCTGACTAGACACAGATTACAGCACTTTGACACTTTCAGTGTTACCAAAACCTAAAAAAAGCCTCAGTTCTGCCCTGAAAACTGTCTCAACCAGAGGAGAAAAAACCAGGATCTGCAGTGAAAATGAGACTGAATTCATTTTTTTTCTTTTTTTACTGCACTGGCCCTTTAATTTATCGGCTCATGTGAAGATCGTTAAAACAGAGTTTTAAGAATCGTCCGATTCAGCCAAAAACTGTGAGAGTAATGAATGAAGCAGCTGTGAAGAGTGGACTCTGCTGCCAGAACACACACACACACACACACACACACACACACACACACACACACACACACACACACACACACACACACACACACACACACACACACACACACACACACTGACCTTGATGTCCAGACTCTCAGTTACAGCAGAATGAAGACTGACACAAATGTAATGAAGCGTTTGAGAATAATCTCAGAATAATCTCAGTCGTTTTCACTGACGCTGACGTTTACGTGAGAATATTTTTCCATGAATTTGCCAAAAGAAACCTGAGACTCAAAGTCAACGCGTGTTTATGTCCACAGTTACACTGTAAAAACTCTGTAAAAACACTGTAAAAGTCACTGTAGAAACAGTGTAAAAACGTCTGTAAATCCACTGTATAAGCCATGTAAAAACTGTAAAAACAACTGTAAAAATCATTTAAAAACTCTGTAAAAGCCCCTGTAAAAACCACCGTAAAACACTGTTAAAAAAACTGGAAAATCACTGTAAAAAAACCACCATAAAACCCCTGTATAAATCATGTAAAAACACTGCACAAACACCGATAAAACCACTGTAAAAAAAACTGTAAAAATTTGTAAAACTTCTGTAAAACTTCTGTAATAACTTTGTAAAAAAAGACATAAACACCAAACTCGTCAGCAAATGGTTTTCCTGAGCAGCCTGTAACTTTATCCCCATGTCCACACTCACACACACACACACACACCCCCCCCCCCCACACACACACACTCTCAGTGATATCAGTGACCTAAATCCAGACAAATCCATTTGTTCACCTGCAGCTGCTGCAGAAAAAACACAAACACACGACGACGCAAAGGCTGAAGAAGCAGCAGACGACGGCATAGACCTGATCAATGTTATCAATATCATCAATATCATCGATATCATCGATATCATCAATACATCTGATCTGCTTTTAAACACTGTGACCAAAAACATGCGATTAAGACGACAAATAAGGTTTGTTGGCTGTTAAGGTTAATATTATTATTATTATTGTTATTATTACAACATACTGTTCTTTTGTACTTTTATTCTGATGAAGATTAATTAAATATGTGAATATGGCAAATTCTTCCTTTGAAATCCTCACAGCAGCTTAGGAATAAACTTTATTATATTATAATGGATTTTAAATTAATCTTAATATTAACACAAGTGACCTTTCATCCAAATATCATTTATTTTATTAAGTATGCATATTTCATCAATTATTATCAGACTGAAATTAAACAAAAGTAAAGCAACAATTTACAAATATTTTTCTCATTGAAGTGAAAGTTTAAAAACTCTGTAAAAACCACTGTATAAACCATTGTAAAAACTATGTAAACGCCCCTGTAAAAACCCTGTAAAAACCCTGTAAAAACTGTAAAAAACTAGAAAAACACAGCTAAAACCACTGTAAAAAAATGATTGTGTTTAAGTTTAACAGATAACGGCTGTAAATTCAGTCGCTAAATTCTGCACCAATTTGCTCTCGTCACAATTTATGTTGCGATACAAGTCACGATTGTTTTCCAACTTTAAAAAGTGGATCATCAAGAGATGAACTATGACCTCAATATTTTAAATTCAAAAAAAATTTTTGGGGCTGAAATCTCCCATGATGCATCTGTGGGCTGTACAGTTTAATCGTGAACCGTAAGCAGTTAGTGTGAACGAATACCACGAAACACACAAATGTTATCGACCGACATTGCGAACATTTTGGGGGCGTGGTCACTCCCACTTCCCACTTCCCACTTCCTGTATAAATTGAACGCACATAGGCGTTGAGCTTTAGCCTGTTGCTTTTTCTATCACTGATTTTTATTTTTATGCTAACCCTACTTTGTGAAATATAAACCAAAGAGCCAGAGAACGACAGTTTCCCGGATTTGTTTTGGAGCAGAACACGGATTGTGGAGTTTTTGCCGGCGATAATGATGATGTTGTACGACACAGACTCTGCTCTGCCGCCGCCTTTAAGTCGGGACTGAAGTTTTTTCAGGAACCGACGACGCTTTCATCCGTGTCTAATTCAGCTTCGTCGCAATGACTTTCCCTCGCTGCTCATTTCATTCCGTCCGCGTACGAGTCACGTTTCCTAATGACTCCGCCTCCTGAAAATTCTCCGCGCTCGTCCTCTCCGCTCTCAGCCCGGCGCCGTGGCGAGATACGGTTTCACCGGCGAGAGTCGAGGGGAGTGAGAATAACACTTCACACGCCTTCATCTCCATTTATCCGTCCCTGATACATTCTGCATTAATGCTAATATTTGTAAATCGCGGATGAAATGTTGAATACATTGAGCTCGAAGAGGAAAATGGGAAAGAGGAGAGAGAGAGAGACGGAGATGGTGTCGTGAAAACTGAATCTAACACAAACGCTCAAACTATATTCACAAAATCTGCTCCTGATATATTTTAGAAATGTGTTCACGTCTTGACGAGAATCTTTTTCCATGAATTTGCCCCAAAAAAACAGTGAAGAAACTTCATCTGAGACTCAAAGTCAACGCGTGTGTTTATGTCCACAGTTGCACTGTAAAAACCACCGTAAAACACTGTATAAACTCTGTAAAAACACTGTAAAAGTCACTGTAAAAACAGTGTAAAAACTACTGAAAAACCACTGTATAAACCATGTAAAAACTGTAAAAACACTTTAAAACCACTGTAAAAATCATTGTAAAAACTAAAAAAAATAAAGCTACGTAAAACACTGTAAAAAAGATACTGTAAAAACTGTAAAAAGACTGAAAACAACTAGAAAACCACCGTAAAACCCCTGTAGACACAAAAGGTCAAACTATATTCATAAAATCTACCCCTGCTATATTTTAGAAATGTGTTTACGTCTTTATCTCACCGTCAGACGAACTTTTCCAACAGGAAACTGAAGTTTGTAAACCACTCACTCTCCCACACCAAAGTCCATAGAGAAAACCAGTGATTTTAGCTCACAGGGACACAGGAGCTGCTGGTCCTCTGCTGCCTCGTGTGGTCACTTTGTGTCACTGAGTTAAGTCTAAATGAATTATTTTGAAAGCTGAATTCACTAAAATCAGTCATTGTAAGTTAGTGATGGAGGCAGCAGTGGATCAACAACTCCTGTGAACTCCTGTGTGCTGTGATGTTAAAATCACTGGTTTACTCTATGGACTTTGGTGTGGGAGAGTGAGTGACTTTGGTGTGGGAGAGTGAGTGACTTTGGTGCGGGAGAGTGAGTGACTTTGGTGAGGGAGAGTGAGTGACTTTGGTGTGGGAGAGTGAGTGACTTTGGTGCGGGAGAGTGAGTGACTTTGGTGTGGGAGAGTGAGTGACTGGTGTGGGAGAGTGAGTGACTTTGGTGTGAGAGAGTGAGTGACTTTGGTGTGGGAGAGTGAGTGACTTTGGTGTAGGAGAGTGAGTGACTTTGGTGTAGGAGAATTAGTGACTTTGGTGTAGGAGAGTGAGTGACTTTGGTGTGGGAGAGTGAGTGACTTTGGTGTGAGAGAGTGAGTGACTTTGGTGTGGGAGAGTGAGTGACTTTGGTGTGGGAGAGTGAGTGACTTTGGTGTGAGAGAGTGAGTGACTTTGGTGTGGGAGAGTGAGTGACTTTGGTGTGGGAGAGAGTGAGTGACTTTGGTGTAGGAGAGTGAGTGACTTTGGTGTGGGAGAGTGAGTGACTTTGGTGTAGGAGAGTGAGTGACTTTGGTGTAGGAGAGTAAGTGGTTTACAAACTTCAGTTTCTTGAGGAAAAAGAAGCAAAGGGAAGTCAGCTGATATTTAAACCACTGACATTTTACTATATCTTTTACATAATATGACCAATTTTTTCTTTTTGCACACAGAAATGTAACGTGACCATTGAGGTCTTCTTAAGGACGGACACTGATGTGGACTCGTCCCTGTATGGACTGGAGTCTGGACTAGAGTCTGGACTGGAGTCTGGACTGGAGTCTGGACTGGAGTCTGGACTGGAGAGTCTGGACTGGAGAGTCTGGACTAGAGTCTGGACACTGCCGAGGCTTCATCCTGGTCTACCGTCTCATCACTCAACCCCAGGATCGTCCACATCATCTGGACCCAAAGGTCAGACGCTGTTTGTTTTATTGCCGTATCTTTAACTGTCGTGCAGTTAATATGATTGAAGCCTCTTCACAAGTGGTAAAGAGTTGGATGTCAGGGTTCAAGATAATCAAGAAAACAATCATCATAACTCATTATCACTCCTTAATGATCTTATTGTCGAGTGAGATTGAAATTCAAAAGGTGGTGGAGAACCACCTAGAACCACCTGGATCCACAGAAAATAACCTTTCATCCTCTTACATTCAGCTTCTTCTTACAAATGATTGTCACCAAAATAATTAGTTATTGTTCCAAAAAGTATGTTAATTATGGAAAATACATTAGATGTTGTACACGTGCTGTAGTAGTAGTACCATCTGGAACCTGTCTAGATCCTTTAAAGGTTGGAAAATGCAGAACTCACCCCCCAACAAATGTAATTAAATACTTCAATTAAATTATGTTTTTTATTTTAAGAGCTTATATTTCTGCTCTTATCTAGAAATCAAACTCTTTATCTTTGTTATTGTTTTATTGTTGAATACACTTGAAATGAAGTCTAAATCTGCTGGAGTTCCACCTGGAACCTGTCGAGATCTGCTATACATTTATGAAATGTGGACACCACAAACATTTAAATTACATTTTTTTTAATTGTATAATGTAAAATAATATATATATGTATATATATATATATATATATATAATATATATATGTATTTATGTATATATATGTGTATATGTACATGTGTACATATGTGTATATATATATTTATATACTTATATATGTATATATATGTGTGTATGTGTATATATTATATATATATATATATATATGTATATATATATATATATATACTCATATATATAATCACCAACATAACATCCTTATCGTTCCCTGGTTATTACATTAGGAGTTCCACCTGGAACCTGTCGAGAAGTTAAATAACGAGTGTAATTTTTATGTAAGAAAAGTGGAAATCATATTTCAGAATATTGTTTCAAATCCTGATTCGACTTCATCATCATGAAGTTTTTCTCTCCGTCATCACAACAATAATCAACCATCGTTTCAACGCTGATTTCTTTTCTCGGCACAAAAAAAAACAAACAAAAAACACTTTTCTCTTCTCTTTATTCCGCGTCTGCGTTTGAACGAGTGTTTGATTCTTGTTGTTTTTATAGTTGTTTCACTCTCACAATCACTGGACTGTGATATCTGTTCTGTTCTGTCATTGATTTGTTTCCATTGTTTGAACGAGAACGACTCTCTCTCTCTGAGTCTTTGAGCTTTGTCTCGTCTCTGAGTCGCAATTAAAACGGCAACAATGAGATAATAAATAGAAGTCGTTTGCTTTGATATCACATGGTTTTCCATGATAGAAATGTGAGTGAATGATGATGATGATGATGAACATGGTCTGTGCTGACGCTGCAGTGTGTGATAGATAACGTCTGATTAGTGACACTGGAGTTTTCTGTGTCACTCTTTTATTACACTGTGCTTCACTGTCATTTTATCTCATCGATATTTGACCTTTTCCGCTTGTTGCCTGGCGGTGCAATAAAAGCACAGAGGTAAAAATAACAGGATGCTCCTTCCTGGGGGGGCGTCAGGTCGCCCCCTGGAGGCAGACCGACCGACAGAGCAGTCATTAAAAATGAAACAATGAAGTAAAAGAACTGAAATCTGACTTTTCAGGATAAACAAACCGTCGTGAACCGTTTAAAATGACTCCACACAGTCATTCAGTCGTCCTTAAAGCTCACATAGAGTGGTCCTGTTGCACATATATGTTAGTTATGGAGGTCTACTTACATACATTAACTTGTTTTTATGCTCAAAAACCTCCTAGTCGCTGTAAACGAGCCGATAGAAATCTCTCCTTACTGACACTCTCCTCAGCAGCGATATTTCAGACATAAATCTCACCCCCAGAAGACAGAGTGTGTTGTGATTGGCCAGCCAGCGTAGAGCCTTCCCAACTGTCTTGTGATTGGCCGATACCCGGAAGTGACATATTCAGCACTCCCAGCAGCTCCCCCCTCTGGAACGGTGGATGCACTGCTACTCATTATCAAAACATTGTTTGAAACAGTTGAACCTTCAGGGCTTCGTAAACGAGGTAATGACGCAGATACACGTTAAACAACAGCGTTAATTGGAACTTCCGGTCTCGGTCCGATTTAAGTCGAGCTTAAGCTTTGTAGCTGGACTACGTCGCTAATTTGGTTCCGGGGCTGCGACAACTCATCGATTGTTACTAGTGCTGGGCACGTTAACGGCGTCGACGTTAGCGCAATGACGCGTTTCCGTGACGACTGACCGCAAAAAGACGCGTGCGTGACGTCATGTTTCCGTGACTCCCCGATTCATTAAAATGAGTCTCTAAAGTTAACGCTAACCTTTAAAAACGGAGGCACACGTACGCAGTACACAGGTACGCTAGTTACAGACCGCTCCAGTTCAACTGTAGGCTAGCGCTAACGCCGCTAAAGGAGCTAACGGAGCTAACTCGTCAACGGTGCCTGGTCTACTGTGTCGCGGCACGTAAACATGACTTCACACGCCCTTTTCTGGTCAGAACGCTCCACTTCCACTTTAGGCGCACTAAAGGAGCTAACGGAGCTAACAGAGCTAACGGAGCTAACTGGTAAACGGTGCCTAGACTCTGATGTCGTGGCACAAAAAACTGCTTTACTTCTGACTAACTTTACACGTTAACGCGCCCAGCACTAATTACTACATGTAACGCCGTTATCAGTCTCAACTGTTTTGCGTTTTTTTTTACAATAATCGAAAGAAGAGTTTTCTCATTTATCAGCTTCTTTATCGATTGAGACGAAGAAATCGTGAAAAAATTTCGAGGTTCAGGAAAAACTGATCCACGTTTTTCAGTATTTTTTTTGACATTTTACAGACCAAACGGTCTAAAAATCGTTAGTTGCAACTCTTTGTTTGTAAGTATTTGGTGGTTTAGCTTGCGGCTAGTTGTTGTTAGCATGTTGAGCTTCATTCTGAGTCATTCAAAAACATTATTAAACCAGTGTTAATCTGACTGACTAAAATCTAAATCTGATATCTGAAAACATATTCAGTCGGTCGACCGTTTTACATTTTTCCTCATGTTTCAGTTGCACAAACAACATTTTCTTCTCCTTTAAATCTCTTGTCGCCCCCGGCAACATTCCAACACTGCACACAGGAAGTGATTTATTTATTTATTTGCATCAAATCATCATTTATCACCAGATGAAATTGATGAAACTTCATCCTCTCTTATGTCCTGCAAACATTTCCCACTGTTATTACCAAGTTATTACTTGATTATTACACTAAAAAAAGATAATATACTGTAATATACCATCCATATTGTGACTTTATGACTGTATTATTATCATATAAAGAGTTTCCCTGTCATGGTTTAGTGTGGATGTTGTAATCGGGCGTCGTGTGATCTGAAACACCTGAGGAAACCTGACTTTTCTTCGCTCGTCGTCGAAGCCTTTCGTCAAACGGCCGATATCGCAAAAATCAAATCTCGCACTTATCGCAATTCGTCGGCGGTAAGACGACTTTGTCTGAGCTGCAGAAAGAGAAAAAAGAGAGAAAAGAAATAAAATCTGCAGCATCACAACAAAGAGACGCCGCTGTAGTGAAGCAGATGCATAACAATGATGTCGTCTGAGAAGGTAATTAAGGAATAAATAATGTCTGTAAACGCTGTGTGTGTGTGTGTGTGTGTGTGTGTGTGTAAATATTTATCTGTACACGAGCTTCCCCTGATTTATTTTCTGGCAACAACATGAAAACGGCAAAAAGCTGCTGCTGCTGATGATGATGATGAAGCTGCTGCTGCTATTTATGACTTTTTTTTATGATTCTTTATTTTTCTCGCTGCCGAAAATGCAGCAAAAATAATTAAAATCCTAAAATAGACAAAGAATCATGTGATCAGATCTGCTCACATGTCACCGGAGACTGTGTGTGTGTGTGTGTGTGTGTGTGTGTGTGTGTGTGTGCGCTGTCCCTGTGATTAATGACACAATAACGTTTACAGCCTCCGTCCACTGAACTCCCAGCTCTTTCACCCGCGGATATATTTGACTTTTATGTCTTTTCTCCGTCTCTGAGTTATTTGAGAGACGAAGAAGAAAAAAGACACGAAAACCACGAGACAGGAAATTCACTTCCAGGTCTCTTCTTCATCTCTTTCTTACATTTCCTGAACGAAAGCATGTAATTGATTGGGGGGCTGCATGTGGCCCGCGGGCCGGCAGTTTGACACCTGTGCGATAAACGATCGCAAAAAAGAGCTAATATTCAGAGCAGGGGTTCTCAAAGTTTTGATACCTGAGGGCCAATTTAGGAACCCAACATTGGACTGAGGGCCGCCAAAGGAAAAAAAAAAATCCCATTTGTAATAACTATGACGTCCAAAATTTGACAAAACCAACATACTATACTACGTTGTCCAAAATGTGAAAAAAAAATTGAAAAAAAAATGTTGGTCCAAAATTTGACAAAAATGTCATACTATACTATGTCGTTCAAAATTTTACAATTTTTTTGGGGAAAAGTTTGTGGTCCAAAATTTGACAAAAACGTTGTACAATACTATGCCGTCCCAAATTTTACAATTTTTTTCAAAAAAAAATCGGTCCAAAATTTGATAAAAAAAATGACATACTAACTATTTCGTCCAAAATGTGACAATTTTTTGGGGAAAATATTTAAATGCCAAAATTTTACAAAAACGTCATATTATACTGTGTCACTATGTCGTCCAAAATTTGATGACATAGTAAATACAGTTGTACAGTTTACACTTATTGGTCTGTATCCAGTAATGTCCAATAAACATTTAACAAGTTTAGTAGTTCCTGGATTAAAACTATAATGGAACTGTAATTCATTGCGGGGCCGCCAGAAATGTTTCTGCGGGCCGCCATTGGCCCGCGGGCCGCACTTTGAGAACCAATAATTTAGAGCTAATAAGAAGTGTTTGTCTCACACAGTCGCGTCGTCTGGGATCTCGTTTATTCTCTGCTAAAGAAGCCAGATTAGAGCAGGATTATTAGCCGCGTTCTCCGCGTCCCGTAGGAACCCCGGGTCGAACCTCCCGTCCGTCGAGCCTCTCGTAGCGCAGTTTGCTCGGCGGCCTCTGGGGCGGCCCGACTCACCTGAGCTCGCGCCCTCCACAGACACAGTCTATCGATCGCTGGTGTCAGAGGTCGCGTTGTAGCTTCCTGTCGCTGGACTTGCCAGAGGTTTTTATTTTATTCAGTCTCCTCTGGACCGTGTCTGCAGCCAAAGGATGACATTTAAACGGAGGCTGGTGTGTAACGCGCCTGCTGGACTCCAGCTAACAGCCTCACTAATGGCCGACACACAGATGGCATTTCACTCCTGGCTTATTAACGCTGCTAAAACACAGCTTGTTCACACGCGGCGAAGAGCGCTCGCGTTCTGTGGTCAAGCAGAGAATTCAAAATCCTGCCAGTTTTCCACGTTCAGAATATTTTACCTCATTTTTATTTTTAACCTATGCGTAAACAGCCATACGAGAATAAGACAAATATTATTCAAGTGATAAAATATTAGACTGTAATGCTCTTTAAAACAAGGAAAAAACTGGGCGAAATTTATTTGAGTTAAATTTCACAAGTAAAGAAACTCTCTCGTTGACATAAAAAGAGTTTTCCTGGTCTTGATTTCTTATATTTATAATCAAGTTTTATTATCTTATTTAGACAACGTTAAGTACTTTTTCTTAAAAGTATGTCGTTTTTCTACTGCAAAACAATAGCCAAGAAATTATATATGTATATGTATATATATATATATATAATTTTAATGAATTTTTTGAAATTCAGGAAATGATCCATTTGCCCTGATGCACGTTGACAGTGAGACGAGTTTATTCAAAAAACAAAAAGTATCTCAGCATGACTTAATATCTATAATAATATATATTCTATAATAATAGTCGGCATCGCCCTGAACAAGGATCCGTTGAAAATATTTGCAAAACTCTTAAGGAATAATTTATATGAATTTTTGAAAATCAGGAAATGATCAGTTGCACTCTGACAGTGAGCTGACTTTCTTCAAAAAAAAAAAAAAAGTATCTCGGAATGACTTGAAATTTACCATCATAATAGTCGGCATCGCCCTGAACAAGGATCCTTTGAAAATATTTGCAAATCTCTTAAGGAATAATTTTAATGAATTTTTGAAATTCAGGAAATGATCCATTTGCCCTGATGTACTTTGACAGTGAGCTGACTTTCTTCAAAAAACTAAAAGTATCTCAGAATGACTTGAAATTTACCATCATAATAGTCGGCATCGCCCTGAACAAGGATCCGTTGAAAATATTTGCAAATCTCTTAAGGAATAATTTTTATGAATTTTTGAAATTCAGGAAATTATCCATTTGCCCTGATGCAGCAGAGAACACACACACACAGTGACCGAGGACAGCAGTGAGTGGGCTGACGGTGGAAGGGAGTCATCAAGAGCTCAGTGGGTGGAGAGAGTGGGACGCTGGTGTCGCTTCCTCTGAGAGGAGACAGGTGTGGACTCAGGATTAAGACTGAGCTTCTCTGGCAGCCTCACACACACACACACACACACACACACACACACACACACACACACACACACACACACACACACACACACACACACGAGGGACGAGACATTTGGAAACATCCTCAGCTGTGTGTGTGTGTGTGCGCACGTGAGGCACAGACACACTCATGTACGGCAACAATCTCATTTTCTAGAATTATTTTCTACTGAGGATTCTTTGAGATTCGTCTTTTTTTTGTGCATATGTATATATATGTGTATATGTATATACATATATATATATACAAAAAAAGACAAATCTAAATAAAAAAAATAAAAAAGTATATATATGTATATGTATATATGTCTTGTCAGTGTTTTCTAAACATTCTACACGAGGATCCACATTTGAAACGTGGCACATTATTGTGTCAACAGGGAATTTGTTCCCTAAAAAGTTTGCAAAATTCTGAAAACGTGTCTTTGGGAACCACAAAAACTCCCCCGTGATCCACCTGTGGGTCCCGACCCAGTCTTTGGGAACCATTGGATTGGTCCAGAAAATGGCAATCTGTGTGTTTTCTAAACCTGGAAATTATGACGATTTTATATGATGAAGATAATCTGATTTAAGAAGCTGAAAATCACAGAAAACTAACTTAGTTAGTTTTCAATATAACTAAGTTATTGAATAATAATCGATTAATTGTTGCAGGTTTTATCTGAACAGAGGAAACAATCCATTACATGTTGATTTTCTGGGATAAATCCGACTTCAAAACATCTCAAATTCTAGCTTAAAATGTTTTGTTCCACCTAAAAACTTCCCTCAATCATTTCATTAGCTCATATTTGTCTTTATAAGTTTCTCCGTTCATTGATCAGTGAATATTCTGCTCATCAAACCATGTTCTCAAACTAAAATCTCTCTGTTTTGATGATTTCTTTGTTGTTTGGAGCAAAGAAACGGCGAAAATCTTCACATTTAAGATGTTATTCTTTGACCTTGAAAGTATTTCCTCAGATCATTGTCTCCACACTCTCTGATGTTTAACCCTGTTGTTGTTGTCGCTGTCGTGTTTGTGATTTATTGTCGCAATAAGTTGTGATACGACGACATAACTGATATTTACGATCTAAATAATACTGATATAGTCGTCGCTGCCTGGAGAAACGACACCTTTGAGCCTCTGCAGGAGTTTATTTTAGCAGTTCTCCTTCAGCGCAGTACACTTGTAGTGTTTTATTATTAAATCGCTGCTCCGTCCAACTTCAATATCATCTCTGTTTTAGCTCCTCCTCCTCCTGCGTCTCCGTCCGTCTGATTCGACCAAAAATCATTTCCCTCCCTGTCTGACCTGAGCTTCAGGGTAATAAGAGAACAGGAAAAGGAGCCGGAGTCTAAATGAGAAAGCGTCCTGAGTTTAGTCGCCTCTCTTTCTGGGCCACAGCTCGGCTTTATTGGATTTTTTTTTATCCTCCTTTTGTGCCAAAATGGGAGAGAATTTTTCTCCTGACCTTTTGGCTCGTGTGCGGTGTCAAATTTAATCACTTCTCCTGTCCATATTCATTCAATTAAATGCAATGACATTGGAAAATAATCATCTTAGCGGCGGCCGTCGAGCCCTGGATATTAAGGCGTGAGTCGTCTCCTGTTGTTCAGTCCAGACGAGGTTTGAGGGACGCGACGCAATAAGTGAGCGATGATCCTCACGCTGTGTGGAGTCGTTTTCAGGCCGCACACGACGACGGATCAAACTTTAAAGGGGACAAATTATACAAAATCAACTTTTTAACCATTTAAGTCTTTATATTTGGGACTCTGCAGGTCCTATCAGGGTCCTCCTCAGTCTAAGTACAGGAGATAAAATACGCCATGTTTATTTCCGTGATCACTGGGACGTCACAATTGCGCTAAATTCCTGTAATTGTTGCTGCCTCGTCCGTAAAAAACATGTGAGAGTTCTGGCGAGGGCAACGGTATCCGAAAAACCGTAAGTCTGCGAAGTCCTTGAAAAGTTCAATTGTCGTCTCCACGGTGCAGCACAGAGTTCTACACACACTTCCAGCCTCAGAGGGTTAATGCTTTCACATCTGCATCGTGAAATGAACTGTGGTCCAGAGATTTAATAGTGAGTGAATTTATAATTAAAGAGAGAGAGAGTCGGAGATGTTTATTGTACTTTTTCTAACAATTTAGCACAAAAAATTTAAATAAACTTAATGTACCAGAAAAATAGTGATACGTCAGCAAATACAGCAAAAAGCTAGTTAGCCATCGAGCCAGCTAACTTGTCATCCATCTAACTAAGCTAGCCAGCTAACTCACCATTTATTTAAGCTAGCTAGCTAACTCCCCAGGTGTCTAAGCTAGCCAATTAAATCTAACTATCCATCTAGATAAGCTAGTTAGCAAATTGCCATCCATCTATCTGAGCTAGCCAGATAACTTGCAACTATCCATCTATTGAAGTTAGCCAGGTTACCTACCATATATCAAAGCTAGCCAGCTAAATCACATCTATCTATCTATCTATCTATCTATCTATCTATCTATCTATCTATCTATCTATCTATCTATCTATCTATCTATCTATCTATCTATCTATCTATCTATCTATCTATCTATCTATCTATCTATCTATCTATCTATCTATCTATATATTGAATTTAGCCAGGTAACTTGCCATCTATGAAAGCTAGCCAGCTAAATCACATGTATTTATCTATCTATCTAAGCTAGCCAGCTAACTTACAGCTATCCATCTATCTAAGCTAGCCAGCTATCATGTCAACATGTAGCCACTGTCCAGTGGCTACATGGTATTTATGACGACAATGTGCCTGCTAGAGCCTGCAAATGATCACTTTAACGAATGCTAACTGCTGTTAGCTCCCAGTAGCCTCTGTGGCTGATGTCATTTCCTGTCCCTTAAGTTTCGTTTTTTCTTAAGGTGGACATTTTAAGGTGGACCTAAAGAGATGCTACTAAACAGAGCGTTGTGAACAGGGCTGTTTTATCAGGGTGATTGAACTGAATGTGGTGCTTCATCCTTATGGAATTTTGTTCATGAGGACACCAGGGTTAACTAGGTTATAATATGAATCCTTTAAAGTGCAGCAGCAGCAGCAGCAGCAGCAGCAGCAGCAGCAGCAGCAGCAGCAGCATCGTGACGCAGAGATGCTCTGAAACAGCAGCGTTGTTTTCTGATGTGATGGTTTTGATGAGACGAGGGAAAACCTCCGTCTTTGTTCTCGTCTCCCTTTGAGACGAGAACATGGAAAACATGCGTTACTCGCTGTGTTCTCTTCACACAGAGAGAGAGAAACACCTTATTTATTATTAAATAAAGACATTTAGCGCTTTTCTTTGTCCTTTTTTGATGCAGCGATAGTGCAGTAAAAACTGTGGTTTCCTCAGTTCTCAGTTCTTCTGAGGTGTGTTTGACGCCGTATAAAATCACCAGGGAATAAAAGATTACAGAAATATTGCTTAAATATTCAGTTTAATAATTGATAGGTCCGTGTTGAAATGTTAAAAAAATGTCGATCAGTGTTTGTCAAACCTGGATTTATTAAGTTTGAATGATTTCTTTGTATTTTGGAGCAAAGGAGGCAGTTTTGATTATTAAAATAAACATTCAAACCGATTAATCGATAAGTAAACAAACTAAAAACTCCACTTATGTTTCACTTTTTTGCCAACTTGCATATTTAATATATATATATATAATTTAAACTTCTGACACAGTCTTCTTATTCTTTCGTCTTCTGCCTTTAGGGGGCGCCACAGTGGATCATAGATAATGTTCTTGTTTAACAATAATCACGAGAGTCTTGAACGTCACATACTGAAGTTCAGCCTGAGAAATGATGATTCTGGAATAATAATAATGAATTTGATCGACGATCTAAAGCAGGGGTTCTCAAAGTGCGGCCCGGGGGCCAATGGCGGCCCCGCAGTGAATTACAGTTGATAGTTTTAATCCATTTAAGTTTATTGGACATTACTGGATACAGACCAATAAGTGTAAACAAAAATACTGGGTATTTACCTGGTTTCTATATGGTGAATTTTAGTGTATTATTGTGTTATAAGCTGGTAATAAGCAGGTAGCTACAGCCCCCAATTACTAGCTATTTACCCAGTAAATATATGGTCACAGAAATGTGTATAATAAAAGTGCTGCTGTTCAAAATAGCACAATTAAGAATGACCAGATTAAGAATACATTTGTATGATTAGCTTCGTGTTCTGAGCAGGTGTACCTAATAAAGTGGCCACAGCAGTGAAGATGTGAAGGATTTCTTCATCCGTTCATCCTAACCCATCAATAATCTAGTCATAATCTGCAGATGAGGAGATAAAATCCACGCTGACGTCGTGTCATAATTGCGTCTAACGGCCCGTAGAGCGACCGCAGATTTGAAATCTAAAGACTCGTCCTCTGTAAGTTTTACCGCCTCATTAATTCCACTCTGGTGTTTTAACTCGACTCCAAATACAAGTGAACGCTGAGAGACGTCAGTGTTTAAATGTGGAGGAAATTAGGAACACGATTAACATCATTTATGAATCGGTTTTATCATTAAAACAAAAAAAAGTCTCGTTGTTAATTTTCTCTATTTAACCTTTCGTTTTTAAATGTAAATGCATGTTAATGTGAGGCTTTTATTCACAGTAGACACAAGAAGAGGCGTTAAATGTAATGTTTAATTTAAAGATTCAAAGTTATTGTTTTATTAATATTTAAAAATGTCTCTTGACTTTTCTGTCTCATTAACTCTGTGATGGTGAGAGTTGGTGTTTAAGTGTTTTATTATGAATAATCAGTTTTCTGTTGAACATTTTAATCGTTTTCAGCTCAAGTTAAAAAAAAATCACTGAAAACCACCAGAAAACTGACAGGAAATGTTTGGTTTGTGTAGATTTTCATCTTCATGTTACACTTTTACGACATTAAACAATATATATACATATATGTGTGTAAGTATATGTATATTTCTACATGTATATGTGTATATATGTTAAGCTTTAATGTTTTTTATTGTCATATGGCGCTAAAAACTAGAAAATATTCACATTTAAGAAGCTGAAGTTATTTCTGTGTTTATATTATAATAATTTTCGTAATAATAATTCATTTTATCTATTTATTAATTGATATAGAATAGATAACGTGTTCAAAGTAAGCTGTAAAATACAGACAATAATAAAAAAACACATTAAAAACCACACATTTAAAGTTAAATGACTGTAAAGATTGACTGATTGACATCTTTAGTTCATTATCTCCATGTTACTGTTTGAATCATGAATAATTGATGTTGATCTAAGATCGTCGGTAAAACATGAACCACAAAGCTGCGTTTGCTCCAGGTTTGTGTTCGACTCATTTCCTGTTTCCCTTTCATAGATTTTTTAGGTTTATCGTCACAAAGGACGGAAAAACAATTCATTATAAAAGTAAAATGTTACATTTGTGAATAAAGTGAGTGAGAAATAAAAACAAAAACAGGTCTGATTAAAGCAGAAAGCTTCAAATAAGAGCATTAACATCAATGAAAAGTAAAGTTTGAGGTCAATTAATGTCCAATTATGATTATATTAGTCATCAGAATTTATTGTTTTTATTATTATTGTTTGTGGTCATTTTTAAGTCAAGAAAAACAAAAACATTAAAGCTTTCACATATTAACCACGTCTGCATCATGAAATAACTGTGGTCAGAGGAGCATACTGTACTTTATCTAACGATTTAGCACAAAAAAGGTTGGCTATCTCGCCAGCTAACTTGTCACATCTTTTTATCTATCTATCAAAGCTAGCCAGCTAACTTACAACTATCCATCTATCTAAGCTAGCCAGCTATCATGTCAACTATCCAATCTATCTATCTATCTATCTATCTATCTATCTATCTATCTATCTATCTATCTATCTATCTATCTATCTATCTATCTATCTATCTATCTATCTATCTATCTATCTATCTATCTATCTATCTATCTAAGCTAGCCAAGCTAGCCAGCCAGCTAACTTACAACTATCCACCTGTTGAAGCTGACCAGGTAACTTTCTATCTATCTAAGCTAGTTAGCTTAACTCATAAACTGACTAGACTTCCATCAGAACTGGGTTCTTTTTTGAAACCAGCAGAGTC
>NC_139804.1:1045000-1122500 GCF_963457635.1 Microchirus variegatus
GAGAGAGAGAGAGAGAGAGAGAGAGAGAGAGAGAGAGAGAGAGAGAGAGAGGCCAGGGATGATGGAGAGACTGAGCTGAACATGGAGCAACAATAATCTTAGTCCCCACTGAAACATTTAAGATTGTGCCGAGTGCAGGGAAAGAATATGTAATCCAGCTCCAAGGACAAACTCAAGGTCGTTCCTCCTCTTCTTCTTCTTTCTTTCTTTTCTTCACAGTGAATCTCTGAAAGGTTTAAAGGTCCAGTGTGTAACATGAGTGTGTGTGTGTGTGTGTGTGTAACATGAGTGTGTGTGTGTGTGTGCGTTTGTGCAACATCTTCAACGTCATCAAATCTCCGCTGAACGTTGGCCGCGCTGTTTTTTTAAATGACGACAGAAATGATTTTTGAATGACATTTTTTTTCTCCTCCGTTTTGAGAAGATTCTGCTTCAAAAGAACGTGACGTCACCAGGTGTCGCAGCGTTCGCACACGCACGGCGCGAGATTATGCAAATTATTTGCGCGTTTGAAACATTTTCGACGTCCGATCAACGCTTGCGTTAGTTCAGTATCGGCCGCTTTTGTTTTTAGATTCACTCACACATTTACTCACTCACTCACTCACTCACTCACTCAGACACTCACACATTTACACACTCACTCACTCACTTACACATTTACACTCTCACTCACTCACTCACTCACTCACACATTTACACTCTCACTCACTCACTCACTCACTCACTCACTCACTCACTCACTCACTCACTCACTCACTCACTCACTCACACATTTACACACTCACTTACACTCTCACTCACTCACTCACTCACACATTTACATTCTCTCTCACTCACTCACTCACTCACTCACTCACTCACTCACTCACTCACTCACTCACTCACTCACTCACACATTTACACTCTCACTCACTCACTCACTCACTAACTCACTCACTCACTCACACATTTACACTCTCACTCCCCTACACTCTCACTCACTCACTCACTCACTCACTCACTCACTCACTCACTCACTCACTCACACATTTACACTCTCACTCACTCACTCACTCACTCACTCACTCACTCTCAATTTGTCGATTTTTCTGGCGAGATCCCCACTAACCAATCAGAGCGAGTGTTGATTATTTGTTTTCTAAAACAAACACAATCTTTAAAAACACGTAAACTCGGGATTTCGGTCGTATTTCTGGTGAATGTGTTCAAGTGCAGTTGGAAAAACAGTTTTTAACGAAGCTAGTTATTTCATTAAGTTAAACATCGACAATTAATCAGAGCAATATTTTATCCAATTGTTATTATTATTGTTGTTATTTATCATCCAGTTCTTTCAAATCAAGCATTTCTGTTCTCAGAAACGTGATAAATGTCGTTAACATTATAATTTAATCAAAAAGTGTATTTTTTAATGACCTTTTTCATTAAGTTAATGCACGACTTTTATTATAAACACTGTATATACTGTCACAGCAGTACAGAAATATAAACACATGTATTATTTATCATTAAAGCGTTTTATATTTGATCAGATGGAGAGAAAAAAGAACATTGGCTAAATATATTAAATCAATTATCAGCCGTGGGCGGCGCTGATTTGCATCAGTAATATAGAAACTCATATCAGTATATTACATATATTACATGTATTACGTAGATTAGATTAATCTAACATGGCAGCAGCAGCGCGGACGTGATTTGTATGTAAAGAAGTCATTGGTTTTCCTCAAAGACATAAATGGAGTGATATTATGGGATGTTCTCTCCAAGGTCAACGATTTCTCGGCTCGTCACGGAGACAATTGTGGCTTAAATTAGTGGAGATTGTGCCGTGAAACATGGAAACAAAGTGGCCGGAATCGGTTTTCTACCATAAATAAGTCAAAAAAATACTGTGTTTTTTCCTGGCAGGAGAGTGGGGGGGTTTTTTTGTGGGTAAAAGTACAACAGCTGCAGAATAAAAGACCACAACAGAGACGATAGAATAACAATGAATATTGTGGCTGCAAAAAAAACACAACATAGTAATAAAATACATGTAAAACACGGCGAGAAAATGTGCAAAACTGTAAAGCTGCAGTACGTAACGTTAGGATATAATATATATAAGATATATGTAAATGATCCATCAAATCAATCCTGGATATTTCACATTTATGTGCAGTTTAACCACAAAATATAACGTTTAGTGTTTTATGAACCAATTCTCCTTCACATTAACGTCAAACTGAATATTTGTGTCTTTTATTTCTCTTCTTAAACATAAACAAACACAAACTTACGTGTTTATTTCTGTTGACTTTGTTGTGAATCACTGTTTCACAATAATCTCACGCTGTTTATCTGAGAGAACTTTGAAAAGCTCTTTATTCAACATTCACCCTTTCATTACAGCCACACTTCTGCTTTGATTGAGTGAGTGAGAATGTAAGCAAGGGAGTAAATGTGTGAGTGATTGAGTGTCTAAGTGAGTGTATGACAATGTGAATGTGTGAGTGTGTAAATATGTAAGTGAATGAGAGTGTAAGTGAGCGAATGAGAATGTGAGTGAGTGAGTGTCTTAGTGAGTAGGTAAGAGTGTAAATGTGTGAGTGAATGAGAGTGAGTGAGTGAGAGTGAAAATATGTGAGTGAGTGTGAGAGTGTAAATATATGAGTGAGTGTGAGTGATATGTGAGTGTGAGTGTGTAAATATGTGAGTGAGTGAGATTGTAAATATGTGAGTGAGTGAGAGTGTAAATATGTGAGTGAGTGAGATTGTAAATATGTGAGTGTGTGAGATTGTAAATACGTGAGTGTGTGAGTGATATGTGAGTGTGAGTGTGTAAATATGTGAGTGAGTGAGAGTGTAAATATGTGAGTGAGTGAGATTGTAAATATGTGAGTGAGTGAGATTGTAAATATGTGAGTGAGTGAGATTGTAAAGATGTGAGTGTGTGAGATTGTAAATATGTGAGTGAGTGAGATTGTAAATATGTGAGTGTGTGAGTGTGAGTGTGTAAATATGTGAGTGAGATTGTAAATATGTGAGTGAGTGAGAGTGTAAATATGTGAGTGAGTGAGTGAGAGTGTAAATACGTGAGTGAGTGAGAGTGTAAATACGTGAGTGAGTGAGAGTGTAAATATGTGAGTGTGAGACTGTAAATATGTGAGTGAGAGTTGTCTTTCAACTGGAAGCAAGATACTTAAGCCCATGTTGAAGCGTGTGAATGAGTGAGTATGAAAGATGTGTGAATGAGTGAAAACTGTAGTGTTAAGTAGTTCATAAAGACTCGAAAATCTCTCTTTGAATACAGACCATAATAGAATGTTGAATCTCCTGATTCAACATTCACCCTTTCATTTCAGACACACTTCTAACTTTCACTCGCTGCATCAATGAGAGCCGACGCTGAGCCGGAGCTTCTCAAACAAACCTCTCAGACCTCGGCGTCGGCGCCGCACGAGCGCCTTCAGACGAGGTGACGCGGGGTCGTTTCACGTCGTTTCACGGCGCTGATTCACGAGCGTGAAAAGTCAAAAGCTCACGCGGTTATTTGTCTGCGTTCGGCGGCACTCGCTCGCTCGCCTTCACCCGCACAGAATTGAAATGAGACGTTGCTTTAAATCAGCCCAACGGTGACGAATGAGCGCGTTTGCAGAGTCCTCACCACACCTCCCTCCTCACCACACCTCCCTCCTCACCACACCTCCCTCCTCACCACACCTCCCTCCTCACCACACCTCCCTCCTCACCACACCTCCCTCCTCACCACACCTCCCTCCTCACCACACCTCCCTCCTCACCACACCTCCCTCCTCCCTCCTCGCTCCTCGCTCCGCAGCCTCGCGGCTATTTGTTGCTAAATAAAGATCAATACGGAACAAGAGATCCGTGCAGATAGCGGCGCTCGTTGGTTCTGCTCGTCTGAGTTGGAAAACACCAGATAAGATTCTGCTGCTGACGCCAAAGGAGGCGAAGAAGTGAGAGGATTAAATCACACTGAATTCACAAGTGAACACATGATTAATGAAGATTTGGAGGCGAAAGCGGGCGACGCCTGGTGAATGATAAATACATCTGTAAAGAACGAGGAGAGAAAAGGGTCGTCTTCATCTGTAAGAGCTCGTTTAGACCGAATCTGATTCTTACACAGATTCTTTTTGTTTAAAGGAGCTGAGTAAAGCCTGACCTTAGTACAAGTGCAGTGACTTAGAAGTCACAAGGTAGAAGCTGAAGTCACTTTTTTAATAAAATGACTGAAGTAAAAATACTTAAAGTTTGAAATGTGTGTAAGTGAGTGAGTGTGTAAATGAGTGAGTGTGAGTGAGAGTGTAAATGTGAGAGTGTAAATGAGTGATGTGTGTGAGTGAGGGTGTAAATGAGTGAGTGTGAGTGAGAGTGTAAATGAATGAGTGAGAGTGTAAATTCGTGAGTTTTTGTGTGTGTGAGTGTAAATGTGTGAGTGAGAGTGTAAATGATTGAGTGAGTGTGTGTGTAAATATGTGAGTGAGAGTGTGTGAGAGTGTAAATGAGTGATGTGTGTGAGTGAGTGAGTGAGTGTGAGTGTAAATTAGTGAGTTTGTGTGTGCATGAGAGTGTAAATGAGTGAGTAAGAGTGTAAATATGTGAGTGAGTGAGAGTGTAAATGTGTGAGTGAGTGTAAATGTGTGAGTGAGTGTGAGTGTAAATGAGTGATGTGTGAGTGTGTGAGAGTGTAAATGATCGAGTGTATGTGAGAGTGTAAATGAGTGAGTGAGAGTGTAAATGAGTGAGATTGTAAATAAGGGAGTGAGTGTGTGAGTGAGTGAGTGCGAGTGTAAATGAGTAAGTGAGTGTGCGAGTGAGTGAGATTGTAAATGAGTGAGTGAGTGAGTGAGTAAGTGCGTGTGAGTGAGTGAGTGAGTGAGTGAGATTGTAAATAAGGGAGTGAGTGAGTGTGTAAATGAGTGAGTGAGTGAGAGTGTAAATGAGTGAGTGAGTGAGAGTGTAAATGAGTGAGTGAGAGTGTAAATGAGTAAGTCAGCCTCTGGGATTCCACTGAATGTCCTCACCGTGACATCAGCAGCGACAAACACGTCCACTTCAGTCAAAGTCAACAGTGAGAACAGTGTTGTGTGTTTTTGTGTGTTTTTAAAGCACATTTTTAAACGTACAACAATAATCTGCTCAGAATAATCGTGACAGGAAATCCAGTTTGTCCCTGGAAGTCTCCTCAATGATCTCCTCGCAAACAAGTACAGTATGTGTGGTGATGTCTCGTAAGGTCACACACACACGCACACGCACACGCACACACACACACACACACACACACACACACACACACACACACACACACACACACACACACACACACAGTGAGTCAGAGACCATTTCCTCTGAATTTTAAACAAGGTTCGCTCGTGTCCTTGGTGAGAATTCAGGGGACTTTGTGTCTCCTGTTGTCCCATTAAAACCTACAAGTGTGACGTGAAACCTGTGTGTGTGTGTGTGTGTGTGTGTGTGTGTGTGTGTGTGTGTGTGTGTGTGTGTGTGTGTGTGTTAGAATTAAAGAGCGGCTCAGTTTATCGTCCTCTTCACCGTCAGTCTCTGACACTGAGACACTCAGACGCACCAATAACAGGGAATTAAACCTGAGATTATTCAGCTCTTGGACACAAATGTATCTTCAGTCGGATAAAGCCTTCACTTTAATCTACAGTCGGACGTTGTTGCCTTTGAGTCTTGTGTCGTACGTCGTTGCTATGTTCTTAGACATTTGGTGGGAATATGGTGTGTAAATAAGTGGCAATGTATTGGGAAAATGTGGTTCAAATTTAGTGTGAATATGGTGGAAATTTTGTGTTAATATGGTGAAAATGTGGTGGGTATATGGTGTGAATACAGTGTAAATAAGTGGACATTTGGTGTGAATATGGTGGAAAAAAGTGGACATTTGGTGGGAATATGGTGTAAATATGAAGAAAGGGTGGTGTGAATATGGTGTAAATAAGTGGAAATTTGGTGTGAATATGGTGTAAAAAAAGTGGAAATTTGGTGGGAATATGGTGTAAATATGAAGAAAGGCTGGTGTGAATATGGTGTAAATAAGTGGAAATTTGGTGTAAATATGGTGTGAATATTGTGAAAATGTGGTGTAAATATGATGTGAATATGGTATAAATAAGTGGAAATTTGATGTGAATATGGAGAACGTGTGGTGTGAATAAGTGGAAATTAGGTGAAAATGTAGTGTGAATATGTTGTAAATAATTGGAAATTTCGTGTGAATACGGTGCGAATATAGTGTGAATATAGTGTGAATATGGTGTAAATATGGTGTAAACATACTTTGGTCCATTTTGTCGATTTGACCCCTACGTTAAATGAGCGACGCACATCAAAGGTGAAAACTTGTGGAAAGGTTTTTCTCGTGTAGTTGTAGTTTTTATTTATTCTTATATTTGGAACAAAATGTCTGCTGCGTTCAGAGACTGTGAAAGTCAGAGTCTGTTTGAGAGGATAAAGAGGTTTCTGAGAGAGGGTCACGCAGGAGGGAAGTTCATTAGAGGAAGTGATTGAGTGGGAGGTTTGAATTAGGGAGGGGTATGTGTGTGTGTGTGTGTGTGTGTGTGTGTGGGGGGGGGGGGGTGAGAGAGAGAGAAAAGAGAGGGGGAGTGAGAGACACTAACAACCACTGAGGCTTTCACTTACAGCTGAGCAAAACCACAAACAAGCTCCAAAGGGGAAACTTTTTGGCCTCTGTGTCATCACACACACACACACACACACACACACACACACACACACACACACACACACACACACACACACACACACACACACACACAGTGAAGTGAAGACTTTGCCACACGATGAATATCTTTTCGGTTCCTCGGCTTCCTGCAACAGCATGAGCGAAATTACCGTAATAATTTGACGTGAAACTGCTAAGCTTTTCCCGATTAGCAATATAAATAAATATGGTGCGAATATGGTGTGAATAAGTGGAAATTTGGTCTGAATATGGTGAAACTTTAGTGTAAATATGGTGTGAGTGTGAATAGGTGGAACTTTGGTGTGAATATGGTGTAAATGTGGTGTGAATATGATGTGAATACGGTGTGAATACGGTCTACATAAGTGGACATTTGGTGTGAATATGGTGTACATAAGTGGAAATTTGGTGTTAATGTGGTGCGAATATGATGTAAATGTGGTGTGAATATGATGTGAAACCGGTGTGAATATGGTGTACATAAGTGGACATTTGGTGTGAATATGGTGTAAATGTGGTGTGACTACAGTGTGAATATGGTGTACATAAGTGGTCATTTGGTGTTAATGTGGTGTGAATATGATGTGAATACGGTCTACATAAATGGACATTTGGTGTGAATATGGTGTAAATGTGGTGTGAATATGATGTGAATCTGGTGTACATAAGTGGACATTTGGTGTGAATAAGGTGTATATGTGGTGTGACTACAGTGTGAATACGGTGTAAATAAGTAGAAATTTGGTGTAAATGTGGTGTTAATTTGGTGTGAATATGGTGAAACTGTAGTGTAAATATGGTCTGAATACGGTGTAAATAAGTGGAAATTTGGTGTGAATATGGTGTAGGGAAATGACACAATCCAGTAAGCAGCAGCAGAAGGGGAGAGTTCCGCTGATTCTCCGGCGTTCTGCAACAGCGTGAGTGAAATTAGCGTAATAATTTGACGTGAAACTTTGAAGCTTTTCCCTATGGCACAAAATTACGCATAATTACGGTAATGCAAAATGTCGTCAGCGATACGTTAAAGAACAACACAAACCAGAATAAAAATGTATTAATTCAGTCATGATAAATTTGTTTAAATGCATAATGGTGAGAATATCATGAATATCTTCATACAATAAGATAACATACATTATTTCTGATTTCTGTGAGTTGAGACCAAACACTGTGGCTTTATAATGATGACGTATGTGCGATGGTGAGTTTGTTTCCGTCATGGTTGGTCCCTGCGTCTCCTCCCGTCTCCCTGAGGACGAGCTTGTCTCTCAGTCCGTGTCCCTGACAAACTGCAGTTAATGCTGTGACAAAAGTTACGTCAGTCTCAAGTCTTTTCACCGTTCGCTTACAGATTTCATCATGTCTCTGCGGCGCCGCACGTTTAATTGCTGCTGAAATTTAGCAGGTGAATAAACGCCTTTATTTTTTTTAATTGAGACTCAGAATCTGAGAATCTGAGAGGATTTAGACACAGAATTAAGTCAGATTATTGAGGGAATTATTGAGTTTTTTTCAGCCCTCTATGGCTGATGCTGAAAATAGATATATATGTATATATATGGTTATATGTGTAAATATATATATGTATGTATATGTGTGTGTGTATATGTATACGTGTGTATATATATGATATATGTATATATGTGTGTATATATATATGTGTGTGTGTATATATATGTGTGTGTATATATATGTATGTATATATGTGTGTGTATATATATATGTATATGTGTATATATATATATATATGTATATATGTGTGTATATATATATATATGTATATATGTGTGTATATATATATATGTGTATATATATATGTGTATGTATATGTGTGTGTGTATATATATGTGTATATATATATGTGTATGTATATGTGTGTGTGTATATATATGTGTGTGTGTATATATATGTATGTGTGTGTATATATATATGTATGTGTGTGTATATATATGTATATGTGTGTGTATATATATATGTATATGTGTGTATATATATGTATATGTGTGTGTATATATATATATGTGTGTGTATATATATATGTATATGTGTGTATATATATGTATATGTGTGTATTTATATATATATGTGTGTATATATATATATGTGTGTGTGTATATATGTATATGTGTGTATATATATATATGTGTGTGTATATATATATGTGTGTATATGTGTATATGTGTGTGTGTGTGTATATGTATATGTATATATGTATAATGTATATATGTATAATGTATATACGTATATATATTTGTGTATATGTATATACGTATATATATATTTATATATATGTATGTATATACATATATATATATATATACTTTTACACATCACATATATAATATTATGTTAATGAAAATCACTTAACTTTGTCAAATTAATATTTGAATTAATAATTTTAAGACACATTTCTGAGATAAAATAATGTGCAGACTTTCATAAATGACTAATCTGATGATAATAATCTATAATCCCCATTGTTAGAAGAGTTGTCCCGGTTAATTATTTGGTGAATTTAACGGCGTCTATTTGCAGATTGAAACTCTTCACAGTTTGTTCTCATTTCTTCCCTCAAACGAGATAAATAAAAATGTTTAACTGCTCTCCTGGAAATGAATGCTCGTGGCAACTTGGCAATAAAAAAAATAAAAAAAATAGAAAAATAAAAAATAGAACTTCACACACACACACACACACACACACACACACACACACACACACACACACACACACACACACACACACACACACACACACACAGCAGCAGAGGAAATCCAAACAGGCCAATTAAATCCAATAAAGTAAACAAGCCTGCGAGCAACTTGATAAAGCAGTGACACTTTTATTTGCTGACACGATCCATTAAAGAGTTCAGCGTCAAACACAAAACAAAAAATAACCTCCTCCTCCTCCTCCTCCTCCTCCTCCTCAGACTCCACTTCTGATTTTATTCCACGCAGCGTTTTATGCAGCGTGACGGCCGCACTCGTGTCCAGCGGCGTGGAAATGAAGTCGATGAAATGTGGGCAGCAAAACAAAAAGTGGAAAATACTTAACCCTTCTGACGCCGACAGGATTCTGCACGAGTGTTTCTCATTACTGCACAACTGCTCCACCAGTGGTCAGCAACTGGTGGTGCGTGGGCCAAAACTGGCCCGTCAGCATCAGTATCTGGGTCCGGCAGATTATGTAAGAATTTAAGAAGAAGCAGCACTTCTTAAAAATATAAATGATGCACAGTAAATATTAACAGTACGAGTACGTATCTCACATGCAATCAAATTTACGAGGTTCCTTGAATGCATCTTGCCACCGCGCCTCTAATTTAAACACGGTGCACGAACACAGGGAATCAAATTTACGAGGTTCCTTGAACGCATCGGGTAGCTGCTCCTCTAGGGTAAACACACAGTGGACCCAAGAAAAGTGATCAAATTTTAAGAAGTTCCTTGAATGCATCTTATAACTGCTCCCCTAATTTCAACATGGCACGAGAACACAGGCAATCAAATTTACAAGGTTCCTTGAATGCATCTTGTAACTGCTCCTCTAATTTCAACACAGTGTACGAACACAAGGAATCAAATTTACGAGGTTCATTGAATGCATCTCAGAGCTGCTCTTAAAATTTCAATACAGTGTACCAACACAGAGAATCACATCTACGAGCTTTAATGAATGCATCGCGTAGCTGCTCCTCTAGGGTCATCACACAGTGGACCCAACAAAAGTAATCAAACTTTAAGAGGTTCCTTGAATGCATCTCAGAACTGCTCCTATAATTTTAACACATTGTGCAAACATAGGGAATCAAATTTACGAGGTTCGTTGAATGCATCTCGTAACTGCTTCTATAATTTTAACACATTGCGCGAACACAGGGAATCAAATTTACGAGGTTCCTTGAATGCATCTCGTAACTGCTCCTATAATTTTAACACATTGTGCAAACACAGGGAATCGAATTTACGAGGTTCCTTGAATGCATCTCGTAACTGCTCTTCTAATTTCAACACAGCATGTGAACACAGAGAATCAAATTTACAAGATTCCTTGAATGCGTCTCATGTCGCCCCTCTAATATCAATGCAGTGTCGCGACACAAGGAATCAGATTTACAAGGTTCCTTGAATGCATCTCAAAACTGCTCCTCTATTTTCAATACAGTGTTGAACGATATTTGTCATATTTGTCTTTATAACAAGTTGGTGATTAACAACGTCCACATTATTCTTAATTTAAGGTCTCAATGGGTCGTTTATCTGGTTAAATAAAGGTGAAATAAATGAAATTAAAGGAGCAGAAGAAGTCACTCATTGAACATTTTTCTGACAATTATTCTGCCATAAAACCTAAATAAATCCAGGCAGACTGATGATCTCAATGGTCATCAGAGAGTCACAGGGCTTTACAACATGTTCTGACCTGATAATTCAAACAAAACCACAACACTAACGTCAACATGATCAGAGCTGAACGAGGTCACAAAGTCCACGGATATCGATCAGTAACCGTGAGCGAGTAACAAATACAGTCCACAAAAACACATCCATCTCTATCGCTCTTCCTCTCCACAGGAAACGTAGCCTTGCTATAACCCCTTCGTTACAAATCACTTGACCTTCCATCATCCTCGCGCCCGCCCACACATTCATTCCATGAAAGCATGAATAATAATGACGGAGAGAGAGAGAGAGAGAGAGAGAGAGAGAGCACTCGACCCTTCAAACACCATCCACACATCTCTTCATTGAGTGTTTACTAGAGGTCGAACCACAAGTGCACATTTAAAAAGCAGAGAAAATGATGGTCGTTTGGAAAACTAGTTGATAGTCGATAGTGGAATAATTGGCCCACGGCCGAATAATCTGATTCCCAAAGTGAAGAAATCATCAACCTGATTAACAGAGCATCTATTACCACAAGGTGGCAGCAGTAAGTCATCTGCACGTGTGTTTGCACAAGTAATTACATTTACAAGGTTCCTTGAATGTATCTCCATTGAATGTGTCCATCCATTCATCCATCCAAGCCCCTCCCCCTCTCTAGAATATGAAGCTCCTCCTCTCCAGAACACGAAGCTCCTCCCCCTCTCCAGAACACGAAGCTCCTCCCCCTCTCCAGAACATGAAGCTCCTCCCCCTCTCCAGAACATGAAGCCCCTCATGCGTCCGAAGCGACGGTTAGAAACACGTGAGTCGTAGAAAGGAAACAGGGGAAATGTGATCAAATGAGCCAAACCCTGCGTTTGTGGCTAATGATGAGCAGAGACTGCGAGACGTGAAGATGGTACGGTCCAAATATAAGAAAACGTCTCCGCTGAAGCTTTAATGTGATACACAGAGGACGGTTTACGTTCACAGAGACGAGCACATATGTTCCCTCACTCACTTCTGATAACTTCCCTGTGGGCGATTTTCACTTTACTTCCAGGACTTAAAGAGTCGTCCCTTCTTCAGCTGCTCGTCACAAACAGCTATTCGGCTTCTTCAGGGAGCGACTTCAGTGGCTTTGGAAACACTGTGAACGGGGAAACCGTGAATTTATTCATGTTTTTTTATGTGAACATGAAGCTCCTTGCCTCTCCAGAACATGAAGCTCCTCCCCCTCTCTAGAACATGAAGCTCCTCCCCCTCTCCAGAACATGAAGCTCCTCAGCTCCCCCCAACAAGTTCCAATTGAATAACACTATAAACATTAACTCTGTAAAGCAGCGTGTACTTCATGTAATTCACCAGAAAATATCAATAGTTGTGTATAAACCCCACAAATGTCATGTAATCCAGGGTGTAAACACGCAGCAGCAGCACTCAATATTCTGGACGCAGTAAGTGAGGGATTAGAGTTGTTGTCGACTGCAGAGGAGACGGAGCTCACTGCGGCTACACAAAGGTCAACACGACTCCACGCTCGGACACAGGAGACGAGTGTTTGCCGACGCCGGTCGCTAACGAGGATCAGTTAGCGACCGGCGAGGAAGCGACTTCTCTGCGAGGAAAAAGAGTCGGGTTCCGCTCGCTCGGAACCATCTTTCTTTGGGCCCAATTAGCGCGTATTTATCGAACACGGCGATCCTGAGTGATGTGTGTTCGCAGTGGGCGACGTGCGATTCACGCTCTGTCTCTGAATACCATCACGTACTCTCCACACTAATGAGTCGTGGCTGTAATTAGGTCAATGAATAATTCATATTGTTAGGATTCAAACATTTCTCATGCACTGATACATGATGCATCAAACTGTAAACAAGAGGAAGAAATCCTGATGCATGTTTAATTGTTGTGACGCGGTCGCCTTTAAATCCACGACAGATGGATTTCACTTAGAATTAATGATTTTTACTCTGTTATTACCGACACACGACACTCTGCAGTGTTAAAGGAACTCGTTTCATTCTGAAATGAAAATATATTTTTTGTTTTGCGTTAAAGCCAGGTTTATCAAACGGTGGCTTGTGGGCCACATGTGGCCCTGAGCTGACTTCAGTCTCAAAAACAAAAAGTATCTCGGAATGACTTGAAATTTACCATCATAATAGTCGGCATCGCCCTGAACAAGGATCCGTTGAAAATATTTGCAAATCTCTTAAGAAATAATTTATATGAATTTTTGAAATTCAGGAAATGATCCATTTGCCCTGATGCACTTCGACAGTGAGCTGATTTTAATCTCAAAAACAAAAAGTATCTCGGAATGACTTGAAATTTTCCACATTAAAAGTCGGCATCGCCCTGAACAAGGATCAGTTGAAAATATTTGCAAAACTCTTACGGAATAATTTTAATGAATTTTTGAAATTGAGAAAATGATCCATTTGCCCTGATGCACTTTGACAGTGAGCTGACTTTCTTCTCAAAAACAAAAAGTATCTCGGAATTACTTGAAATTTACCATCATAATAGTCGGCATCGCCCTGAACAAGGATCTGTTGAAAATATTTGCAAAATTCTTACGGAATAATTTTCATGATTTTTTGAAATTCAAGAAATTATCAATTTGCCCTGATGCACTTTGACAGTGAGCTGACTTCAATCTCAAAAACAAAAAGTATCTCAGAATGACTTGAAATTTACCATCATAATAGTCGGCATCACCCTGAACAAGGATCAGTTGAAAATATTTGCAAATCTCTAAAGGAATAATTTTTTATGAATTTTTGAAATTCAGGAAATGATACATTGCACTTTGATAGGACATTTTAGACATTTCCTTTGCTAAATGTTGGACATTATTGGCTTTGATTCTTGTGTCTTGAGTAGCGCTCATGGCTCTTCAGTGACGACACTCTCTGACCAATCAGTGACCTGCAATCTGAAGTCACATTTTTGTCTTGGCAGTGATGGAGAAGAGAAAAAAAACCCTATAGAGTGGAGCTGAGTGGTGCTGGAACTGTATCATGGAAAAGTGCCATTTGTATTAAAACAGCAGGTAAATCTGCTCAATCCACGGAGCAGTAATAAGTCAAGTCTTTGTCAGTTTGTAGGCTTTAAAAAAAAAAGAGCAAAAACAATCAATTTCTTCACATAATCACGGCATAAAATCCAATTTGTAGTTACTTCCTGTGACTATCGAGCGACCGATGTAATAACGGACTAATCTATAATCTGCGGCCGCAGGGCTGCACTGAAAAGGCATGAAATCACATGAAATTCACATGTTAGAAGAAACATGAGGACGTTTCCCCGTCAGCAGAGTGTTCGACAGAGTGAGAGCATTAAACACTTCTCAGTCCCAGCTTCACCTCCAGCTGTGTGTGTTATTAATGCTTATTATGGGCTGTGACAGTCTGACTGGAGACACTTCCCTCCAGGGAACCTGTGTGTGTGTGTGTGTGTGTGTGTGTGTGTGTGTGTGTGTGTGTGTGTGTGTGTGTGTGTGTGTGTGTGTGTGTGTGTGTGTGTGTGTGTGTGTGTGTGTGTGTGTGTGTGTGTGTCTTATTATCATGAAGGTGTTTTTTCCATGTTTGTCTCAACAGGAGCAGGATTCCATTATTCCTACTTAACTCTTAGTTACGTCTTCAAAACAAAAAACAAAAAAATGACACTAACACACCTGGAGCACAAAAATGTGTGTGTTTTGCATTATTTTATTTATTTACCCGTAAACTACAAATTTTAACCCTTAAATTGCCATGTTTTTCCCATGATGCACCTTCATTTTATGGTTATTATTAGTGCTGTCAAACGCGTCAACGGTGTTTAACGGCGTCGACGTTAACGCACGGCGAGTTTCCGTGACGACTGTTTACGTCATGTTTACGTGACTCCCGGATTGTTAAAATGAGTCTCTAAAGTAGCCCTAACCCTTAAAAACAGAGGCACACATACGCAGCACACAGGTACGCTAGGTTATTTGTTAGCGCTGCTCTTTTCCTTTAATAAACAGACCGCTAGAGTTCCACTGTAGGCTAACGCTAACGGCGCTAAAAGGAGCTAACGGAGCTAACTGGTAAACGGTGCCTGGACTCCGGTGTCGCGGCGCGTAAACATGACGTCACGCGCGTCTTTTTCCGTTATTATTCCCGATACACTTCATGCCAACTGGATTATTTTTGCACTTGACTAAAATACGACTAAAACTAAAAGTATGTTTTTGGATTATTGTTCTTCAGACGCCTCATCATCTTCTCATTTTCTGTCATAATTGTTCCGTCTTGTTTTTATTATTATTATTATTATTATTGTTATTAATATTATCATAAATCAGTCTTCATCTAACACAGTCACACAGATAAACCCAGAGCTTCACAATCAGAGACCTGGACCATTTCTCTCTGCCGCCGCCGCCTTCGCTGCCCTGGTTTTTATTCCCACCTCTGTCTCTGATCCTCTGCCTCTTTTACCATTCAATCCACCGCCTGCTCCTCTTCATCCTCTTCATCCTCTTCATCCTCTTCATCCTGACTGTGCAGCCAGCTGAAAAGAGGGAGTCGTCCTCTTTGGGTAGTGAAGCGATTAGCGTTTGAAAGATCCAGTCGCTTGCATCATACGTCTCCTCTCACTCTGTGGGAACCCTTTCCTGCCTCCTCTCCTCTCTCCTCTCCTCTCTCCTCTCTCCTCTCCTCTCTCCTCTCTCCTCTCCTCCTCTCTCCTCTCTCCTCTCTCCTCTCTCCTCCTCTCCTCCTCCTCTCCTCATCCGTCTATTCTTACTTCACTTACGACTCTCCTGTTGTCGCTAATCTCACCCACAAGGGCGGCGTTTAATTCACGCTTATGAGTTTTCCTGTTTTCTCTGTCGTTATTTCTCGCTCATCCAGGCCGTGTTTAAAGGTGCAGTGTGTGATATATTATTATATAATAGGTATTATATATATAATAGGTGTTGATGTTACTGTTCTGCCTCTGAAACGATGGTAAAAACCGGCTCTGTCAGGCAAAACTATCAGACATCAGATCAAACAGGAATAAAAACAGAACACACTCCATTTTAATGTTCAATATCAACACACATGAAACACATGAGGGTCTCGGAAAGCTGTCAACAACTGACAGAAGGTGAAAGGCGGGGTCAAAGGTCAAAGGTCACCACAGGGATAAAAAATACTAAACAACCACTCACTCTCACATTCACACCCATGGTGAATTTTGAATGTCTGATTAATTAAAACATTCAAAATCCACAAAGAGCCTGGATTCAAACTGGTGACCCTCTTTCTGTGAGGCAACAATATAGACCGCTGAGGCCGCCATGTGACCGAGAGTCATGGTCATATTTTAGGACATCATTTTAGCAACAAAAAGGCTGGAAAACAAAAGAAAAGTTTCAAGTTTTGTTCTTAAAAATGTATGAATTTGCAGCAGAGAACAAACACTTCCTGTGAGGAGCTTAATCTTATCTACTGAAAGTTCCAAAATCTACTACTTATTCCAAATTCTACTTAACATCTACTTAAAGTTCCAAATTCGACGTATAGTTCCCAAATATACTCATAACTTGAAAATGTACTTATAGTTCCAAATTCTACAAATTATTCCAAATTCTATGTAAAATCAACATATAGTTCCAAAATCTACTGAAAGTTTGAAATATACTTATAATTCTAAAATCTACTTATTATTGCAAATTCTACGTAAAATCTACTTATAGTTCCAAAATATACTAATAATTTCAAAATCTACTTGCATTTTCCAAATTTTTCAAAATTCTACTTAAAATGTACTTTCCATTTAGTTTTTAGTTTTTTTCCATAGTTCCAAAAACGACTTATAGTTACAAATTCTACTTGAATTTCCAAAATCTAGTTAAAGTTACAAAATCTATGTACTATGTGTAGTTCTGAAGTACTGAACCTGAACCTGTCAACAAATGAATTCACTTCTGTCGCCTTTTCATCAACACTTAACATAAAACAAAGACTTCCTGTGTGCAGGCTCTTGTGTCGAGCTGATAATCAACTTTATCAACGCTGTGTGAACTCATTTAACAATAGTTTCAATGTTGGGGGGGGTTTGTATTTTAAAGGTTGCGCACTACAGCTTTAAAATAACACACAATACTGAGAAAGACAGAAAACATAGCGTAAGTACACTGTGTGTGTTTGTGTGTGTGTGTGTGTGTGTTCTTGTACTTGCGGCATACTGAGGACCAATAAGGGTTTTTAACCAACAAAGTGAGGTCATTTTTACGGAGTGAGGACATTTTGGCCGGTCCTCACTTTGTTTTCATTGAAATCACTTCCTTAGGTTGTTATAACATGCTATACTCAATTTGTCAAAAAAAAAAAAAAAAAATCTAATTTTGGAAGACATTTTTGTCAAATTTTGGACCAAATTTTTTTTGTCAAATTTTGGACCAAATTTTTTTTGTCAAATTTTGGACCAAATTTTTTTTGTCAAATTTTGGACCAAATTTTTTTTGTCAAATTTTGGACCAAATTTTTTTTGTCAAATTTTGGACCAAATTTTTTTTTGTCAAATTTTGGACCAAATTTTTTTTGTCAAATTTTGGACCAATTTTTTTGTCAAATTTTGGACCAATTTTTTTGTCAAATTTTGGACCAAATTTTTTCTGTCAAATTTTGGACCAAATTTTTTTTGTCAAATTTTGGACCAAATTTTTTTTGTCAAATTTTGGACCAAAATGTTTTTGTCAAAGATTTGTTCAAATTTTGCACGACATTGTATAGTATGATGGTTTTGTCAAATTTTGGACCAAAAAAAAAAAAAAAAAAAATTCCAGCCCTTTCTGCTCTGGGCCTCCACCTGCAGTCATTTTATGGTACTGCAACCAGTAGTTCTTTGTAGATGTCGTTCGTGAAGTAGATATTTGTTATTGTGTTGATTTATAAAGTGGAAATGCTGGTCCTCAGTATGCAGCAAATACAAGAATGTCTGTGTGTGTGTGTGCGTGTGTTAGCATACGGTGTGAGCAGCTCCAGGAAGCGTCTTATCTGGCAGAGTGAAGTGCCTGCTGCTGCTGCTGCTGCTGCTGCTGCTGCTGCTGCTGCTGCTGCTGCTGCTGCTGCTGCTGCTGCTGCTGTGAAGCCAGAACCCACTGCTTAAATGGAAGAGGACTAATCCTCCTCGTCTTAAAGTCCACTCCAGTAAACACCACTTCTGCAGAGCCACCCGTGCACACGCTGCCGCTCCAGCGTCCGCTTCTCCAGAACTCGCGTGGTCACTGTTGTACGTCATTATGTCAGACACGGTGACGTTATTACAAACAACCTGGTGTCGTAGCAAATAATCACCAGAGCGGAGTTTTGTTGAGCTGAGGTGAAAGACATCAGTGATAGAACCTGGTGTTTGTTTTTAGTTCCTGTTCTGACGACGTTCAGCTGAGCCGATGCTAAACCGTGACGTCATCAGACCGAAGGGCTCCGATTGGTCAGAGAGTGTCGTCACTGAAGAGTCACGAGCGTGACGGTCAAAGACAACAATGTCATACTGTAGATTCAAGTTAAAAATCGTGAAATGTTTAATGATTAAATGATCATTTCCTCAAATTCAAAAATTCATTAAAATTATTCCTTAAGAGATTTGCAAATATTTTCAACTGATCCTTGTTCAGGGCGATGCCGATTATTATGATGGTAAATTTCAAGAAGAAAATCCTACTTTAAATTCCAAATTCTACTTATAGTTCCAAAATATACTTTAAGTTCCAGAATTTACTTTAAGTCCCAAATTCTACTTATAGTTCAAAATCTACTTATAATTCCAAAATCTACTTATAGTTCCAAAATCTACCTAAAATCTACTTATAGTTCCAAAATTTACTTAAAGTTCAAAATCTACTTATAATTCCAGAATTTAGTTAAAATTCTAAAATCTGCTTAAAGTTCCAAAATCTACTTAAACTTCAAAAATCTACTTATATTTCCCAATTCTACTTAAAATCTTATTGTTCCAGAATTTACTTAAAGTTCCAAATTCTATTTATAATTCAAAATCTACTTACAGTTTACTTAAAGTTCCAAAATGTACTTAAACTTCAAAAATTTACTTCTACTTCCCAATTCTACTTAAAATCTTATTGTTCCAGAATTTAGTTAAAGTTCCAAATTGTACTTAAAATCTTCTCATAATCCCTAATCCCACTGATTGCTCAGAGAGTGTAGAGCGATGAGCGGGATTTCGTAGTCAACAATGTCCAACTGAAGATTCAAAATCCTGAAAACATGAACGTTCATTTCCAACATTTAACAAAGTAAAGGTCTTTAACAGAAGAGTCTGTGGATTTAGAGACAGAACAATCGTGATCACGTTCAGTTGTGTTTCAGTTCAGAGTCTGAAGAACTGAACCGTTCTGTCAACGAATCTGTTTAATTATTCACGTTCAGCCAAAACGACCGCTTTACAAGTCACTGTATCACTCAATTTACAAATGTATCGTCATGTTCTATCGGAGAAGAGTTGAAACCAGGACTGAGACCATGAAGTCCTCAGGAAAGTAGGTTTATTAACACGTCTAACAAACCAGAAGATGACGTAGATATAGGCACTCAGCAGCACTTAGAACATGACCAGGGTCTCCACCAACTTTTATCTCCACCAACCTTCATCTCCACTAACCTTCATCTCCATGAACCTTCATCTCCACCGACCTTCATCTCCACCAACCTTCATCTCCACCAACCTTCATCTCCATTAACCATCATCTCCACCAACATTCATCTCCATTAACCATCATCTCCACCAACCTTCATCTCCATTAACCATCATCTCCACCAACCTTCATCTCCATTAACCATCATCTCCACCAACATTCATCTCCACCAACATTCATCTCCACCAACCTTCATCTCCACTAACCTTCATCTCCACCAACCTTCATCTCCACCAACATTCATCTCCACCAACATTCATCTCCGCCAACATTCATCTCCACCAACATTCATCTCCGCCAACATTCATCTCCACCAACATTCATCTCCACCAACCTTCATCTCCACTAACCTTCATCTCCACCAACATTCATCTCCACCAACATTCATCTCCGCCAACATTCATCTCCACCAACATTCATCTCCACCAACCTTCATCTCCACCAACATTCATCTCCACCAACCTTCATCTCCACCAACATTCATCTCCACCAACATTCATCTCCGCCAACATTCATCTCCGCCAACATTCATCTCCACCAACTTTTATCTCCACCAACCTTCATCTCCATGAGAGAGAGAGCAGGAACCTGGAGGTAAAATGGTGGAAACCTGGAGCCAATGAACATTTAGAAAAGACTAAAGAAAGAAACTGCAAACCCTAAAGTTTCCTGAAAGGGTTTCCATTCACACTCTCACACGTATGCACATATATATATATACAGTATATACTGTACATCTTCCACTTATGACTCATTCTCCAGGGACAAGAGAACATTTTGAATTAAAAGTGCTGACCGATGCATTTACACAGTATTCTGCTCTAAAAAGATTCTCCATTTCCTGCTGCAGCGAATGTTCTCCGACTGTAAAGAATGATTTTCGTTTTATTATCACTTCGTCCGGCGTCCGTTAATACGACGACGTGTTCGGTTTACTGTCGCAGCCTAAAGGAAATAATCACATTCAACAACCTGAACGTTCGTTATGTTACAGAGAAAAACGCTGATTAATTGATTCTCAAAACAGTCGATGAAGTCATTTTCTGATTATTCTTTGCAGCAATACTTTAACTTGATGGTATTTGGCTTTTTATTAAAGGTTTCTTTCACTTGATTTCTTGCATTTAAAGGTTTTATTTCATACCGGTCCAGTAATTATCACTCGAAACATTTCCGACTTTATTCTCTCAATTCCACGTGTTTGGTTTACTGTCAGAGCCTAAAGGAAATAATCCCATTCAACAACCTGAACGTTCGTTATAATACAAAAAAAACGCTGATTAATTGATTCTTAAAACAGTCGATGAAGTCATTTTCTCCCTACTTTAAATTCCAAAATCTACTTATAATTCCAAAATCGACTTATACCAAATACTACTTAAAGTTCCAAAATCTACTTATAGTTCTACTTAAAATCTTCGTAGTCAACAACGTCCAACTGTAGATTAAAGTTAAAAGGACTTAAAAATCCTGAAAACATGAACTTTCATCTCCAACATTTAACAAAGTAAACGTCTTTAACAGAAGAGTACTACTTTAAATTCCAAAATCTACTTAAAGTTCCAAAATGTACTTATAATTCCAAAATCAACTTATTATAAAATTCTACTTAAAATCTACTTAAAGTTTAAAAATCTACTTCAAGAACATGAACGTTCTTTATATTACAGAGAAAACGCTGATTAATTGATTCTCAAAACAGTCGATGAAGTCATTTTCTGATTATTCTTTGCATCAATACTTTAACTTGATGGTATTTGGCTTTTTATTAAAGGTTTTCTTGCATTTAAAGGTTTTATTTCATACTGGTCCAATAATTATCACTCGAAACATTTCCGACTTTATTCTCTCAATTCCACGCGTTCGGCTCGACCGTTTCCCCGCCGTCGTAAACGCAGTTCAGGCAGGAAACAAACATATTTCACAATAAATTGATATCCAATAAAACAAATCAACTATTATCAGCACAGTGGATGTAAAAGTTCCATTTATTTCATTTATTTTTTGAGGGAATTGCATTTGAAGGCCGACGTGGGCGTTTTAACGTGAGAGAGAGAAGGTCAGAGATCTGCTTTGACGAGCATCTGATGAGCAGATTCATCACAATCATCACTTCCTTTAACCGTCGCGAGGCTTCAGTGTTTGTGAAGGTGGTCGAGCGCAGACAGGAACCAGGTCTGTGCACTGGAATTCATTAACGTCAGCTCCCGCTCTGCTCTGCATGAACGCTCGGCGCTCCACTCGATCACGTTTGCTAAAAGATTGACCCACATCATCCATTTCCTGTGCCAGTCAGAGAGCGAGTGTAATGCAGCATGATTTTCCCATTATTTTCAGCCTGTGTTTCCTCCTGATGGATTCTCCTTTTCCATGTTTGCACAATTATGATGTTTTCATGAAATGTGAGGTGAGATGTGTCTAAAGCAATCTAAAAAATCTACATTTGTATATACAACAATGATGTGAAATCACGTTGGGATTCAAAATGAGAAAATCCAAAATCTACTTATATTTCCAAATTTTACTTAAAGTTCCAAAATCTACTTAAAGTTCCAAAATCTACTTATTATTCCAAATTCTACTTAAAATCTACTTATAGTTCCAAATTCTACTTAAAATCTACTTATAGTTCCAAATTCTACTTAAAATCTACTTATAGTTCCAAATTCTACGTATTATTCCAAATTCTACTGAAAATCTACTTATAGTTCCAAATTCTACTTAAATTCTACTTAAAGTTCAAAATTCTACTTAGTATTCCAAATTCTACTTAAAATCTACTTATAGTTCCAAATTCTACGTTTTATTCCAAATTCTACTTAAAATCTAGTTATAGTTCCAAATTCTACTTATAGTTCCAAATTCTACTTAAAATCTACTTATAGTTCCAAATTCTACTTATAGTGTCAAATTCTACTTATAGTTCCAAATTCTACTTAAAATTCCAAAATCTACCAAAAGTTCCAAATTCTACTTATTATTCCAAATTATACTTAAAATCTACTAATGGCTCCACAATCTACTTAAAGTTCCAAATTCTACTTATGGTTCCAAAATTTACTAATAGTTCCAAATTCGACTTATTATTACTATTTCTATTTAAAATCTACTAATATTTCTAAATGCTACTTATATTTCCAAAATCAACTTAAAGTTTCAAATTCTACTTAAAATCTACTTCAAGTTTCAAAATCATGTAGGGATTCAAAAGTAGTTTCTTAAGTCTCTTCAAAGAATTGTTTCACTTAATTAACTCCTTAAAATCATTAAAAACGATCCATCCATGTATATATTTGGGTTGGTACCACTTTTGCTTTTTTAATATTTAACTAAAAAAGACAAAAAAAAGAAAATCATTTTTCCTTTCACCACAACCTGTCGAGGCAGATGCTGCACATGTTGTGTTTCTTCTTCTGTTAAAAGTTGTTAGTGGTTGTTCATTGTGTGAACTGTTGTTGTTTCTCTTCTCTCTATAACATTTTAAAGGTTTTAATGCTTTACTCGAGCATTGAGATACGGTTTATTGTGATTTTGTGATAGTATTTTCTGGGACAACCCTATAGTCGAGGAGGAGAAACTATAAGAAGGTGCAGGTTTTTGTCGAGTCAGTACGAGACGAGTGTGTTTGGGAAATGTCTCTGTGATCCATTATAGTGGCTTGACCTGCACCTGTGAGACCTGCTGCTAACGCTGAGGTCGCTCATCCATCTCTCACAGCGCCACCTGCAGAGAGCTGGGTCACAGACAGACAGACAGACAGACAGACAGGCAGACAGACAGACAGACAGGCCGAGTCGAGCCTGGCTGCTCCGCTCCGGTCTGCTGGAAAAGGCGTGACCAGAGGAGCTCAGCCGGTTTGTTTGTTTGTTTGTCTGCAGAGCAACACAACAGTGCAGCTCAGCACAGACGACTGCTGCTGCTGCTGCTGATGCTGCTGCTGCTGCTGATGCTGCTGCTGCTATTTTTGCCTCAGCCAACGCAGGCGAGTGTGACGGAGTTTCTAACCTGAGGAAGTAGAGCACTGAGTCGTTCCAGGACACTTTGCACTGATATTCATGCAGATATTAAAACTTGCTCAATGCTCTGTTGATGAGCAGGTTCTCTTTAAAGTTGTGGGTCACGTAGGTCTACATGCTTTGATCGGTGACTAAATCACCAAATACTTCCGTTATAGAGCTCCCCCCCCCCCCGAGCTCCACCTTTTTACCCATTTTTCACACTATTGTCATTAATATGAACTGTTTTCCATTATTCTATTTTACTACATAGGGATAGATTATAATTACATTTTCTCAAAACTAAAAATACATTCTCAAAATTAATTTTTTTGTCAAAATTAAAAATAAATTCTCAATTTTTTTTTTCTCAAAATTGTATTTAATTTTTCTCAAAAAAATTTTTTCTCAATTTTTTAATTCCCTCAAAATTTTTTTTTTCCCTCAAAATTTTATTTTATTCCTTAAAATTGTATTTCTCCAAATTTTATTTGTTTCTCAAAAAACAATTCTCAAAATTTTATTTTTTTTTCAAAATATTTTTTTCTCAAAATATTTTTTTTCTCAAATTTTTACTTTCTTTCCTTAATTTTTTTTTCTCAAATTTTTTTTTCTCAAAAATATTTTTTTCCTTCTCAAAATTTTTTTTTTCTCAAAATGTTTATTTCTTTCTCAAAATGTGTTATATTCATTGAAAAAAAAGTACTTTTCCTTCAAAAATAAGGACATTTCTAAGTGACCCCAAACTTTTGAACAGTAATGTATATTCCGTCTGTCGGGTCTGTACATGAAAACACTCATCATTTCAGGAGGTTGCAGTTACCATGGAAACATATTAGGGGGCGCTATAGAGGCAGCATAAGTAAGACTTCATAAATGCGATCTAAATGTAAATCCTGATGTGTGGACTGACTCATGTCCACCGTATTTGAAATGGTTCGGTCCTCTGAGTCTTTTCCCTCTTCACGGAAACCTCTTCCCATTGTTATTCAGAGCAGAAGCTCAGAGACGACAGAGTCCTCGTCTCTCCTCTGATAACCAGACCCGTCTGCTCTTACAATCCTATTTATTGGGAACCGTTTGCTTCTCCGAGGTTTTTGCTTTTGTGCCTCACTTTAGTCTCGAGTGTTTGTCTATCAATTCAAATGGCCGAGTGTGATGCGTGACGGTGCAGCTGGGAAAACCTGGTTAACATTCTAACAGCAGCAGCAGCAGCAGCAGCAGCAGCAGCAGCAGCAGCAGCAGCAGCAGCTGAGTGGAAATTGAATTGAAGTATTTGTAAAGTGGTTTGTTCAGCTCGTGTGGGGAGCGTCACACTCTGACATACTGAACACACTTGCCAGGAGAATCCCAGGCGTGCGTCGAAGGCTTTAATAAAGATGTTTGCTCTAAAAAAGAATCTGATTTTTTTTTTTACTCTCTCTACAAACTCCTTTACTGCAGAAAAATCCCCCAAATATCTCAAACTACATCAAGATTTAAGTCAAATCAATACTTGTGTGAGGCTGCGTGATATATTTACACTCTGTGTCCTGATATAGGAGATATATGTGGATATGAAGCTGCACACAGATGGTTATTCCTCTGGACTCTGGAGAAGTGTGAGCGAGTGAAAATACACTGTAAATACACTGTAAAATACACTGTAAATACACTGTAAAATACACTGTAGATGCACTGTAAAATGCATCATAAATACACTTTAAAATACACTGTAAATACACTGTAAATACAATGTAAAATACGCTGTAAATACAATGTAAAATACGCTGTAAATACACTGTAAATACAATATAAAGACACTGTAGATACACTGTAAAATGCACTACAAATACACTGCGAATACACTGTAAAATGTACTACAAATACACTGTAAAATACACTGCAAATACACTGTAAAATGCACTACAAACCCACTGTAAAATACACTGCGAATACAGTTTAAAATGCACTACAAACACACTGTAAAATACACTGCGAATACACTGTAAAATGCACCATGAATACAATATAGGAGGTGGAGGAGATCATGGAGGATGAAGAGGAGGTGGTGGTGGATGTGGAGAACGTTGTGGTGGACAAAGAGGTTATGGTGGAGGTCATGAGGAGGTCATTAAGGAGAAAGAGGAGGCGGAAGTCGCAGTGATGAATGTTGTGGTGGAGGAGGAAGAGAATGTTGTGGTGGAGGAGGTGGAGGAGATCATGGAGGAGGAAGAGGAGGTGGTGGTGTTGGACGTGGAGAACGTTGTGGTGGAAGAGGATGTGGTGGAGGAGATGGAGGAGGAAGAGGAGGTTGGGGTGGTCGAGGAGAACATTGTGGTGGAGGAGAAGGTGGTAGTGGAAGAGGAAGGAAGTGGTGGAGGACAAAGAGGTTACGGTGGAGGTGGAGGAGATCATGGTGGTGGTGGATGTGGAGAACATTGTGGAGGACAAAGAGGTTATGGTAGAGGTCATGAGGAGGTCATTAAGGAGAAAGAGGAGGCAGCAGTCGCGGTGGTGAATTTTGTGAAGGAAGAGGATGTGGTGGAGGAAGAGGAGGTGGTGGAGGAGGTCATGAAGGAGAAAGTAGGGGCGGTGGTCGCAGTGGAGAATGTTGTGGTGGTGGAGGAAGAGAAGGAGGTGGAGGAGGAAGAGGAGGAAGAGGAGGCTGTGGTCATTGTGGAGGAAGGAGATGGTGGAGCAGGTGGACGAGGTTGGGAAAGGTTTCGGTGATTGAATTTTTCTTGTTAACAATGAGTGATCGGGGTGTGTGTGTGTGTGTGTGTGTGTGTGTGTGTGTGTGTGTGTGTGTGTGTGTGTGTGTGTGCGTGTGTGTGTGTGTGCGTGTGTGTGCGTGTGTGTGTGTGTGTGTGTGTGTGTGTGTGGCAGCAGGTGTCTTTGAGCAGATTTAATGGACGACCAGCTGAGATGCAGCAGCAGGACACACATACGGGGGAATGCATGCTTCAAGTGTGTGTGTGTGTGTGTGTGTGTGTGTGTGTGTGTGTGTGTGTGTGTGTGTGTGTGTGTGTGTGTGTGTGTGTGTGTGTTCTTGTACTTGCGCCATACTGAGGACCAGTGAGGGTTTTTAACCTAAGTGATCAAAGTGAGGACATTTTTACGGAGTGAGGACATTTTGGTCGGTTCTCACTTTGTTTTTCATTTAAATCACTTCCTTAGGTTTCTATAACATGCTATACTCTGTTTGTCAAAAAAAAAAAAAATTCAAATTTTGGACGACATACTATATAGTATGACTTTTTTTGTCAAATTTTGGACCAAACATTTTGCGTCAATTGTTTTTTCAAATTTTGCACCAAACATTTTGGGTCCAATTTTTTTTTTCAAATTTTGGACCAAAAATTTTGCGTCAAATTTTTTTTTCAAATTTTTGACCAAACATTTTGGGTCAATTTTTTTTTTTTTAATTTTGGACCAAATTTTTTTTCAAATTTTGGACCAAACATCTTGGGTAAAAATTTTTTTTCAAATTTTGGACCAAAAATTTTGCGTAATTTTTTTTTTCACATTTTGGACCAAACATTTTGGGTCAAATTTTAGTAGATGTCATTCATGAAGTAGATATTTGTAATTGTGTTGATTTATAAAGTGGAAATGCTGGTCCTCACTTTGTCACTTCTTTTACCCGGTCCTCAGTATGCAGCAAGTACAAGAATGTGTGTGTGTGTGTGTGTGTGTGTGTGTGTGTGTGTGTGTGTGTGTGTGTGTGTGTGTGTGTGTGTGTGTGTGTACATATATATATATACACGTATATATATACGTATTTATATATATACATCAGATTCTACCGTGACCACAAGGAAATAGGAAAAGTTGTGTTTTCAATCAATTCAGTCAATTTTTTTGATTTTTTTAGTCGTTTTTGTTGTCTTTTTCATTGGTTTTGTCATTTTTGTAATGTTTTGATATCTTGTCTTTTGTTTTTGTCGTTTATTGATTTTGAAGTTTTTGTTAGCAGTTGTGTTTAGTTTGCGTTTGTGTCGTCGGTGCTGATTTGCACTTCAGGGCCACCGTAGGATTCAGGGACAAACGGCTGATCATGACGTCACTGTTAAATAAAGAGTTGATGCAGTGAACACATGAATCATCCTTTCACAGCAGCTTCTCACTCACATGGACACAAAGATTAAAAACTTCCACCCGTGACACAATCACTCACTTTCACGTCAACAGACGCTTCGTAATTCATTTATCTTTTTTTACTTTTCGTCGATTGTTTCGCTGTCGTACGTTTGAGGTTTTTCACGATCTGCAGCGCGACGTTAAAGACGTCGAGAGAGAAAACGGGAAAAACCACAGAGCTGTAAAGAGAAATGTAGCAACGAGGCTGAGTTACTGCTGAATAATTCAGCTCACACACACACACACACACACACACACACACACACACACACACACACACACACACACACACACACACAGGTGTAGGATCACCTCTCTGGTCGTTTGAAAAATAAAAACTTTCACTTTCTCTTCTGCCAAATTCCGGCATATAAAACATGAAGCTACGTTTCCTTTTTTTGTTCTTTTTTTAACAAATCAATTAGCCGTGATCTTCCTGTGAGTGAGTGAGGAGAGAGGAGGAGGAGGAGGAGGAGGAGGTGAAAAGAGAGAAGACCTTGTTTTTCTCCCTCCTTCCTTCCCTTTTCTCTCTGCCTCGCTCTAATTAGACAGAGCAGTGTGAGCAGAATCCTGATGGAAGGATGCAGCGAGGAAGAGGAGGAGGATGAGGAGGAAGAGGAGGTGGAGGAGGAGGAGGCGGAGGAGGAAGAGGAGGAGGATGAGGAGGCGGAGGAAGAGGAAGAGGTAGAGGAGGACGAGGAGGAGGAGGAAGAGGAGGAGGAAGATGAGGATGAGGAGGAGGAGGAGGAGGACGAGGAGGACGAGGAGGACGAGGAGGACGAGGAGGCGGAGGAAGAGGAGGAAGAGGAGGAGGAGGAGGAGGCGGAGGAAGAGGAAGAGGTAGAGGAGGACGAGGAGGAGGAGGAAGATGAGGATGAGGAGGAGGAGGAAGAGGAGGAGGAGGAGGAGGACGAGGAGGCGGAGGAAGAGGAGGAAGAGGAGGAAGAGGAGGAGAGAGGAGGAAGAGGGGGAGGAGGCGGAGGAAGAGGAGGAAGAGGAGGAGGATGAGGAGGCGGAGGAAGAGGAAGAGGTAGAGGAGGACGAGGAGGAGGAGGAAGAGGAGGAGGAGGAGCAGGAGGAGGAAGAGGAGGAGAGAGGAGGAAGAGGAGGAGGAGGAGGAGCAGGAGGAGGAGGAGGAAGAGGAGGAGCAGGTAGAGGAGGAGGAGGAGGAAGAGGAAGAGGTGGAGGAGGAGGAAGAGGAGGAGGAGGAGGAAGAGGAGGAGCAGGAAGAGGTAGAGGAGCAGGAGGAGGAAGAGGAGGAGAGAGGAGGAGGAGGAGGAGCAGGAGGAGGAGGAGCAGGAGGAAGAGGAGGAGGAGGAGGAGGAAGAGGAGGAGCAGGAAGAGGTAGAGGAGCAGGAGGAGGAAGAGGAGGAGAGAGGAGGGGGAGGAGGAGGAGGAGCAAGAGGAGGAGGAGGAAGAGGAGGAGCAGGAAGAGGTAGAGGAGGAGGAGGAGGAGGAAGAGGAGGAGGAGGAAGAGGAGGAGCAGGAAGAGGTAGAGGAGGAGGAGGAGGAGGAAGATGAGGTGAATCATCAGCTTTGATGGTCGTGTGTCAGACTGTGTTTGAGAATAACAACATTTAAAGTGAGATTATACATCAACACATTTCACACGACAAACACAGATATGATGTGTTCACACTGAAGCTGTGAGAGGCGTGATTAAGACAATTTATCTGTCACTTCCTGTGTGCGTGTGTGTGCGTGTGTGTGTGTGTGTGTGTGTTCTTGTGCTTGCGGCAAACTGAGGGTACTGAGGGTTTTTAACCAACAAAGTGAGGTCATTTTTACAGAGTGAGGACATCACTTTGTTTTCACTGAAATCACTTCCTTAGGTTGCTATAACGTGCTATACTCAATTTGTCAAAAAAAAAAAAAAAAATCGAATTTTGGACGACAGTATAGTATGAGGTTTTTGTCAAATTTTGGGTCAATTTTTTTTGTCAAATTTTGGACCAAAAATTTGGGGTCAAATTTTATTTTTTTCACATTTTGGACCAAATTTTGTTTTTTCAACGTTTTTTTCAAATTTTGGACAAAAAAATAAATAAATAAATAATCGAAAAAGTTTTCTAGCCCTTTTTGCTCTGGGGCTCCACCTGCAGACGTTTTATGGTACTGCAACCAGTAGTTCTTTATAGATGTCATTCATGAAGTAGATATTTGTAATTGTGTTGATTTATAAAGTGGAAATGCTGGTCCTCACTTTGTCAGCAAGTACAAGAATGTGTGTGTGTGTGTGTGTGTGTGTGTGTGTGTGTGTGTGTGTGTGTGTGTGTGTGTGTGTGTGTGTGTGTGTGTGTGTGTGTGTGTGTGTGTGTGCGTGTGCGTGTGTGTGTGTGTGTGAGAACAGAAGTTGTGCGAATGTGAGAGATGAATTCAATGACCTCTAGAAATGAGATGATAACGTGTTTTTGACACTTGTTTGTGTGAGAAGTAAAAACAGGGATTTTTCTTTTGGCTTCTAAACAAAAAGGAAAACAGGTCACGTCACATCATCGTCAGTTTTCTGTGAATAAAATATCTTTGTGGTCTTGAACGTGAACAGTGAAGCAGAGGAATTCATCTGTTTCTGATCCATATGAGCAAAATCACAAAAGAATCAATTGTTGGATTATTGATTGTTTTCTTTCAGTGAATCGATATTTTAATGGTTTTAAGCAGTTGGGATTTGAAGAGATCTCTAATCTGATGAAAAATCTGCCTCAAGATTAATTGTAAAAATGTTTTTTTCTGCTTTATCTATTGATCTACTGACCAGCAGGTGGCACTAAACAGAAAAGCAAGACAAAATGTGTGTTGTGTCATCCCAAATAACAATTTTGATTTTAAAAAATACAACTTTCAGATGCTAGTTGCTAGTTAGCATCTGTAATAGCAAAACGGCTTCTTCTGTGGTTTCTATTCGAATAGAAACCGCAGAAGAAGCCGTTTCCTGTTTGCTATTACAGATGCTAACTAGCAAAACGGCTTCTTCTGCGCTTTCTATTCAAATAGAAACCACGGTTTCTATTCAAATTTCTATTCAAATAGAAACCGCAGAAGAAGCCGTTTCCTGTTTGCTATTACACATGCTAACTAGCAAAACGGCTTCTTCTGCGGTTTCTATTCGAATGGAAACCGCAGAAGAAGCCATTTCCTGTTTGCTATTACAGATGCTAACTAGCAACTAGCATCTGAAAGTTGTATTTTTTAAATCAAAATTGTTATTTGAAACACACATTTTGTCTAGTTTTTCTTAATTTTTAAGGCACATTATCGACAGTTTGACAGCTAGTTTTGAGCATTAGCAGATTATTTTTCTTAAAATAAGAAAATCTTAATCAAGTTAAGAATATTTGTCTGATTTAGTGCAGTTTCCTTCAGCGTGTGTGGGTCTTTAAGTCACCACTAACGCTTCTTAATGTTTGTGAAGTCCAATTTCCTGCAACACATTAAATTAACTTGTTTAATGGTGCGTTTTTGTCTAAATCCCGACTCTAAACGGAGGCTAGCGAAGCCTTTAACGGTGTTCTGGACGTTTCCCTGCGAGCTGAAACAAAGCTGTGGATAATCCATCAGATTCACTTTTTTTTTTTCCAGGAGCCGTAATTAAATTCCTCTAATGACGGAGGCAGCGAAACAGAGGACGAGCGGACGCCGAGTGGAATTGGAGTTCAGAGGAGCGAGACCTCTGTTTTCCCACAGAAGCCGATTCGTTTAAAGCATTTTAGCGAGTGCACGTCGCGACCTTCGCCGCGTCGTCGCCGTCGCCGAACGACGACCTGACGGGGAAACGGTGACGCTCTGATCTCAGCGGCTGCAGCAGCGGCGATAATCCAGTTTAATGTGAAACCTGCTGGAGATTACAACCACGCAACACATGTTTTTTTAATGAGGGAAGCAAATTAGGCTGTGATTCTCGGTGCACGAGATTGTTAATTTCAATTACAGGAATGCGTTGGCCATCTTCCTCGCTCCTCGTCCTCCTCTGAGGGGAAATCTCACGGGCGTCGCTTTATTACCGCACAACAGTTGTGTTAGTTGTTTTTTTTAGTGAGTGTGCGGTCGGAGCTCGACAGCAAACACTTTAGGAACGGTTTAAGAAAGTCGACGATTCATAATATATTTAAAAGCTACAAAACAGATGATTCAACAATGATTGTGTTCATATTTCTACTTAATTAAAGGACTTCGTGTGTGTGTGTTTGCAGAAGTGATGACACATTTACCAGGGTCTTTGAATGCATCTCGTTTCTTTCAATACCATTGAATATTCAAACGAATATTCCCACAGGTCAAAAAACCCTGTTCATCACTGGGTTTACTTTGTTTAATCAGCCATAAGACACAAGAAAATACTCTTATCTTCATCCCTAATGCGCATATATCTATTTTATCGAAATAACTAACTATTAAACCAAAATCTAACGTTATTTTATTTTATTTAAATTCCTGGAAACTGCAGTCAACCGTTTTTTTTCAACAAGAAGTAACCCGACTTGGCACATGTGTAAAAATATTGGTTTTCCAGCTACGTCGAGCATTAGTGGGAACACTATCATTTCTTCTTCATCTCCTTCATTTTTGGCAGTTTTGGGAATTCCAACAATCCATTAGCACGACCTGAAGCCCTTTATGTTATTGTATTTACACTGAGTTTTTCCTGCTCTGATCCACACACTAAGTTCTCCAAAAACACTTTTGTCCACATGATGGTGCTGTCAAAAGTAAAGTTAGCTAAATTAGCTACGATTAGCTCCGCTGTGAACGGATATTGTATAGTTTAGGATTTTGTCTTTTTTCGCCAAATTCTTGCAAAAAATAAATAAATCTTTGTCTTCTGGCCGTTCGGTCGTGAATGTTTCGTTGTGGACGCTGTTGTCATCGTAACGATGTGAAAAACCTTTTTAGTTTGAGCTTGAAACTGTTGTTTGTGACTAAAAACCAGATGTGACTGATCCTGAAGACAGAAACTGAGGCGCTTTAAGCATCCGACGACAAACTGGTGTCTTTTTATCTGTCGAAACGACACAAACGACACCGAGGAACCAGCGTTTGCTGTAATTCCCCCGTCACTTAATGGAGAAAGTCTTAAGTGACTTAATTGTGCATGTTTTCCTTGGGGAGCTGATGCCGTCGTTACACCCGAGACCAGAGCCGTGTTTACTCCAGAGTCTGGTGCTTCTGAGACAATCTGAAGGCTGGAGACTCAGAATCTCCTTCTCTGTGACACGGTGATTGAGCTGGGATTGGTACTTGGAGACGCCGCCTTCCTCCTGGCTTAAGTGGCTCTTGGTCTTCTGTGTGTGTGTGTGTGTGTGTGTGTGTGTGTGTGTGTGTGTGTGTGTGTGTGTGTGCGTGTGTGCGTGTGCGTGTGTGTGTTCTTGTACTTGCGGCATACTGAGGACCAGTGAGGGGTTTTTAACCAACAAAGTGAGGTCATTTTTACGGGGCGAGGACATTTTGGCCGGTCCTCACTTTGTTTTCATTGAAATCACTTCCTTAGGTTGTAAACATGCGATACTCAATTTGTCAAAAAAAATTCACATTTTGGACGACATAGTATAGTATGACATTTTTGTAAAATCTTGGCTAAAATTTTTTGGGTCAAATATTTTTTCAAATTTTGGACGAAGTATAGTATGATGTTTTTGTCAAATTTTGGACCAAAAATGTTTGGTAAATTTTTTTATTTATTTTGGTCGACATAGTATAAGTATGATGTTTTTGTGAAATTTTGGACAAAATTAAAAAAAAAATCCAAAAAGTTTTTCAGCCCTTTTTGCTCTGGGGCTCCACCTGCAGACATTTTATGGTACTGCACCCAGTAGTTCTTTATAGATGTCATTCATGAAGTAGTTAATTTGTAATTGTGTTGATGTATAAAGTGGAAATGCTGGTCCTCAGTATGCAGCAAGTACAAGAATGTGTGTGTGTGTGTGTGTGTGTGTGTGTGTGTGTGCGCGCGCGCGCTGGCACTTTCCTTCAGTTGAGTGTGATGAGTCGGGATGAGCAATGATCTGATGTGTGTGTGTGTGTGTGTGTGTGTGTGTGTGTGTGTGTGTGTGTGTGTGTGTGTGTGTGTGTGTGTGTGTGTGTGTGTGTGTGTGTGTGTGTGTGTGTGTGTGTGTGTGTGTGTGTGTGATTTCTCTGGTGTTTCCACGTGTGAGAGAGAGAGGGATTAGATGTCTTCAGAAATCGTACTCATGTGTGACATTAAGCAGGATGATGGGATTAATGGAGGGTGTCAGCTGCAGTTATTGCAGGTGAGGTGTTGAGGCCTCAGCGGGGAAACGACGGCAGATCATTTACAGCCGCCGGTTTGGTCATATTTGACATTTAGGTAATAAAATAATGAGGTTGAGTGTAGACGGTGGAGAAGTTCCACAGTCTGCATAATTAAAAGAGCACATCTGGAGCTCGTGCACAGACTCGTGAGCGAAAAAAAAAATAAAATCGATTCTCCAGCAAATCTCACGATCAAACACGTCTTAGTTTGCAGTAAACAGTAAAGACAGATCTGAACAATCCAAGCAAAATGTCCGACCACACAGTGGTAACATGTTACAGGTCAGTGACAGTGTCAACATAACACAACACAACTGTAGATTCAAGTTAAAAAGACTTAAAAAGCATACTTTTACTTTTAAAATCTACTTAATCTACTTAAAAGTTCCAAATTCTACTTAAAATCTACTTATAGAGCCAAAATTACTTAAAGTTCCAAAATCTACTTAAAGTTCCAAATTCTACCTAAAGTTCCAAAATGTACTTATAGTTAAAATCTACTTATGATCCAAAATCTACTTAAAAAGTTCAAAATTCTACTTATAATTCCAAAATCTACTTAAAATCTACTTTACAGAACCATGGAACATTTAGAAAAGACTAACAGAATGGATTTACATCAAGAATGAATGTTTTTGGTCCCAAACACAGAACCTTGTGGGACACCACATGTTAACCCTTTAAGAGACGATTCAATGTTATTTTCACACACTGAAACATGCTATTTATTATCAAAGCAGCTTAACCAATGCTGAGCAACGCCTTCTGTTCTACTTCTGATCAAATGCTTTCAATTATCGCTGCTAAAGCTGTCAGTCATTCGCCCTGAACCTGTTCTGATGCTCAGTCAGTCAGTCAGTCAGTCAGTCGTTTTTCTGCTTTTAAAAACAGTTTCTCCGAGTATTTTATTTATTTATTCATTTATTTTTAGCAGCATTAAACTGTTTTGGACGTAAGAGAAGGAGGAGGAACACAGGTTTTTATTGTCTCTGATGAGTGGAACTGGAGTATGAAACACAGAGAGCTGGATTATTATTTAGAGGACGAGCTACGTGAAGTAGCTCTTCATGCTAATTAGCACAGTAGAGCTCTTCACGAGCGGCGTGAGGATTCTGCTGCAGAGGTTTTCTCTCTTCTGATGGAGCTGAGAGCGTGAGACAGTGACGGAGACGCGTGGAACGACGGCAGTGGACGGCGTCAGACTTCGCCGTCGCTCGCCGTCTCACCTGAACGAGCTCACGACGGCGAAACGCGACCAAGCCGCGTCCTCGTTATCGCTCACGCGTGAGCAAAGTTTTCTGCAGGAAAAGACTCGACAGGAACGACGATATTAAGCAAAAATGAGATTCAACGTCAGGTCACGTCAGGCTCGACCTCGAGGCTACGACCGCACGACCACGGCGTCTTTCAACCGTACAACAAAAGAGCAAGATATTCACCACGGAAACAAAACAATCAAACAAACACTGTAAATGTAGACTATAATATCATTTGTCTGTATAGTTTCTGAAAGTTCTACTAACAAAGAGACAATAATAGTGGAAAGTTAAGATCATTTACAAATGTCTCCATTCTTTTAGCTGTAAAACACTGACGTATCGTGGACAACTGAGCTGAATTTAACTCATTTTCAACAGAAATCTAGTCGTGTGGATGAAAACTGGCATTTTATAGATTATAGAACAACATATTGTTGGAAAAAAGCATATTTGTACAGAATTAATGGGGATTTTTATTCAGAACATTAGCTAAAATCATCACAGTAACACTAGAAACTCACTATAGACGTCACTTATTCCGTGTAGATTATACGACAATGTATTTATTAGAAAAAACAACATCATTTGACATAGTTCCTGCAGATTTACAGAATTCTTGTCAAAACGATCACCATAATACAGTGTAGGGTCTATAAACTTCACATATTTCCTGTAGATTATACTATGACGCATTTCTATAACATAATAAATATCATTTTGCATCATTTCTATTCAGAATATCAGATAAAATATCGCAGTAATGCAGTGTGGGGTTTAAAAACTTCATATCATATTCATATTTCCTCTAGATTATACTACAAAGTATTTTAAGAAGTTTTACATAATTTACGGGGGTATTTTATTCAGAATATTGGCTAAAATCATCACAGTAATACACTGTAGGTTTACAAAAACACTATAGACTTCATTTATTTCCTACAGATTATACAATGACATGTTTTTAGATGGAAAAAACAATAGTTTTAGTTAATTTCTTCTCCAGTTATATTCATATTATATGACGTATAAAGTGTAGATTATACTTCAACGCATATAAAGAAAACTTCTACATTTCTTTTGTATCCACACAAACGTGTTTGATCAAAAAGACACAAAAACAACACTATCCCTACAGAACATCTTCATATTTAATGCCGCATATAGACTTTATTTCTCTCTATATTACTTATATTCACCTTCGACACTCGGTAATAGAATCTAAAATAGAAAAGACACAGAGAGAGAAACTCATATTCGATGCAGAATTGAGGCCTCGTTAAAATTCGTCTCAGCAGTTCCTGTGTTTTTGTTCCTGTGGTTCAGTGGAACATGAAGAAAGGCCTCACATTACTTCAGATTAGTGACGAGGAAAGGTCCGTTCTTCTCTGTGAGCCTTTACCACAATGACGCGGATTTAAAAAAAATAAGGTGTTTAAGCTTGAATTAGTTAAACCTGCCGTCAGAATCCCTTCTGTTTCCACGACCACACGCCTGCCGCCGCCGCTGACCTTGAACGCATCCATAAATGCATGAGACGCATGGAAATCATAGAGAAATATTTACATTCAGACACTCGGCGGCTGCTGCTGCTGCTGCTGCTGCTGCTGCTGCTGCTGCTTCTTCCTCTCAGAGATTGAGACGTTCTGTGATTCATTCTAAGATATTATTATTATTATTGTTGTTGTTATCTCTCAGCTTTGTAACTTGTACAACGAGACCCTCAGGAAAACAGAGTATAATAATATCACTAAACGACTGACATCACAGTGTTCACTCCATTGTTCTCACTCTGATTACATCTTTTTATTTAATGAAATTAAATTAGAAATTCAGCATTTTTCTTCATCGCTCGCAGTCAAACGGTGACGTCGCTGCTGTCCAAACTAGGGCCCACGGCCCAAACGTGGTCCATCGAAGGGTTTCATTTGGCCCTTTTTTATTCAACAGAAAGCAAAAAAATATATATATTCTCTCATAATTAAGATTAAGACTAATTAAGTTCACAACAGCCTCGTTTAGCCAAGTTACATCGAACATAGATAGATAGATAGATAGATAGATAGATAGATAGATAGATAGATAGATAGATAGATAGATAGATAGATAGATAGATAGATAGCTTTGATAACGTGCTAGCATAGATAGATAGCATAGAGTAAATAGTTAGCCTAGATAGATCACATAGCGTAAATAGTTAGCATAGATAGATAGATAGATAGATAGATAGATAGATAGATAGATAGATAGATAGATAGATAGATAGATAGATAGATAGATAGATAGATAGATAGCTTTGATAACGTGCTAGCATAGATAGATAGCATAGAGTAAATAGTTAGCATAGATAGATAGATAGATAGATAGATAGATAGATAGATAGATAGATAGATAGATAGATAGATAGATAGATCGCATAGCGTAAATAGTTAGCATAGATAGATAGATAGATAGATAGATAGATAGATAGATAGATAGATAGATAGATAGATAGATAGATAGATAGATAGATAGATAGATAGATAGGCTTATATATATAATATATATACTATATTTATACTCACACACTCTTTCCAGCCTTGTTTTATGATCAGAATGTGTCGTTTATGATTGAAAACTGTTGTTGTGTTAAGTTTACGACGACAATAGAGGCGTCTAATTCTACTTCTATTGTGTTGGAACGTTGGACTGTTACTGTAAAAGTCTTTGACGTTCCATCATCGTTAACTCCTCGAAATACCCAGTAAAAATGATACTTTTGTATAATTTTATACTGCGACTTCAAAATGACTGCACTTATGTCGGGAGGTGGTTTTTGTTCTGAACTGCAGGACACGAGCTTTTCATCGTGATGCGTTATATCAGTCTCTGCTGCAGTGTGTGTGTGTGTGTGTGTGTGTGTGTGTGTGTGTGTGTGTGTGTGTGTGTGTGTGTGTGTGTGTGTGTGTGTGTGTGTGTGTGTGTGTGTGTGTGTGTGTGTGTGTGTGTGTGAGCTAATTAATTTTTGACAACAATGGAAGCCTGTGAGTGACAGGACTACAGTCAAAGAGAAAGCGGAAAATACAATCGAATCGCGGCCGGTTTAGTTTTCCAGGAGAAACAGTGAATAAAGAGACGCGACGATGAAACCTGGACATTTTCCTCAAATCAAAGAGACTTTTTTCCTCCTCTGGGTTTTTTCTGTGGAGACGACGGCTCATATAAACTATCATTGTTCACTTAAGCGCTGGTCTGAAGTCAGAGTTTTTACGGACTCCTGTCTTTGCAGGACTTAAAGCAAACACCGGTGCAGTCTGAGGTCAGCGGGTCGTGACCGTTATTGAAAGTTTAAAACTCTTCTGGGAGCGAAAAAAAGGAAACGTCTGAGTTTCACAAAGTTCTCAAAGTTCTGTGTTTTAGGATCTGTTCATCGTTTAGCCACGTTACATCGAACATACATAGATATACAGATAGATAGATCACATATCGTAAATAGTTAGCATAGATACATAGATAGCATTGATAACTTGCTAGCATAGATAGATAGCATAGAGTAAATAGTTAGCATAGATAGATAGATAGCCTAGCGTAAATAGTTAGCATGATAGATAGATAACATTGATAACTTGCTAGCATAGATAGATAGCATAGAGTAAATAGTTAGCATAGATAGATAGATGTATAGCAGATAGATAGATAGATAGATAGATAGATAGATAGATAGATAGATAGATAGATAGATAGATAGATAGATAGATAGATTGCATAGCGTAAAAATAGTTGGCATGATAGATAGCATTGATAACTTGCTAGCATAGATAAATAGCATAGAGTAAATAGTCAGCATTGATAGATAGACACTGTAGATAGATAGATAGATAGATAGATAGATAGATAGATAGATAGATAGATAGATAGATAGATAGATAGATAGATAGACCACTTCACCACCTTTAAAAACTCAGGACCTCCCTGAGGTTTTCACAGTGGACGTGTGGTGATGTAATGAGCAAAGGTTAATGTGTGTATAATATGATATATAAGATATATAAGTACATATATATGTAAAGAAGCAGGTGATAATAAGAAAACACAGAGCTGTGGTGAGTGTGAACACCTGAGGACTCTGAGGACAGACGTTAAAGGTCACATCTAAAGCTATTAAAGCCTCCCACTGTGTCGCCTGCATGATCAAGATAATGTGAGTGTTAATGAGAAGACAGATGAGAAACACTGATGAATGTTCTGTGCTGACCTGGAGCTGGACGTGAGGCAAAGACTGGGGAATCACTCAATATCATTAAATATCATTAAATATCAGTAAATGAGCAGTAAATGAGCAGTAAATTCACCACAGGATGTTTAAAGGAGATGTATGTTAAATAATGTTTACAGTTATAGAAGGAGCTGCACTAAGTGTGGGTCAAAATATTGATTTGGTGATAAATCATCGTCTGTCAATACGATAATCAATACTCCAGGGCCTTTATTGATATTTGAATTAACAAATTAAGACTTTATAAAGTAGACAGTCTCTGCCAGTTTCACTCACTGATCTATCTATCTATCTATCTATCTATCTATCTATCTATCTATCTATCTATCTATCTATCTATCTATCTATCTATCTATTTACGCTATGCGATCTATCTATCTATCTATCTATCTATCTATCTATCTATCTATCTATCTATCTATCTATCTATCTATCTATCTATCTATCTATCTATCTATCTATCCATCTATCTATGCTAGCAAGTTATCAATGCTAGCAAGTTATCTATCTATCTATCTATCTATCTATCTATCTATCTATCTATCTATCTATCTATCTATCTATCTATCTATCTATCTATCTATCTATCTATCTATCTATCTATCTATCTATGCTAACTGTTTACTCTATGCTATCTATCTATCTATCTATCTATCTATGCTAACTAATTACTCTATGCTAACAAGTTATCTATCTATCTATCTATCTATCTATCTATCTATCTATCTATCTATCTATCTATCTATCTATCTATCTATCTATCTATCTATCTATCTATCTATGCTAACTAATTACTCCATGCTAACAAGTTATCTATCTATCTATCTATCTATCTATCTATCTATCTATCTCTCACCTTACTTTAAATTACTTTACTTATCATATTGTCTCATATCATATTTTCTCGTATATCTTTTATCATCCTTTCTTTTCTTTACTCTTTTACTTTAATTATATCTTATCTTTTCTAACCTCACATCTCTTTTCTTTTCTCGTCTCTTATCATATATCTTCACTCGTCTTATTCAAAATCCACCGGTGAAGCCGTTTTGTTGCATATTTCATATTATATTTCGTCACTGATGTGATTTAAATGATCCCAAACTGACGTTTCCCGCTGAAAAATACGTCAAATAATACAGTCGGGGTCTAATATGACACTTTCTCTTTAATGTCGCGCATATTAAATCACTGATAAATGTATTTATACCTGACCTAAAGACATCACACGGCGCCCCCTCTCTCCATCACTGATAACAGTCTGCTGTAGTTGAAGCAGCCTCTGCTCCACCTGCACAGACCATAATACTCCATAATACTCGCCTGAATTAAGTGCGAGACAAAGCTGGGGAAAATGACTACGATTCATAATGAAAGAGAAGGTTTCAGCGCTTTGTCCGCGTCGTCGTCGTCGAGTGAACGAAACAAAAGCGTCGTCTGGTTTAATTCTGCAGTGAATAAAACACTCGGACATGAAGAAATTATCCCTCTGGCGACCGCTGACCATGACCGGCTTAAATAATTCAATAAAGCTTTGATGCCCCAAAACAACGCCAGGAAGCGGCACGGACGGCTCGACGCCACCTTTGGCCACAAACGGAATTACAGTCAGCGGATTTGACACACACGCACACACTCTTGTACTTGCCGCATACTGAGGACCAGCATTTCCACTTTATAAATCAACACAATTACAAATATCTACTTCATGAATGACATCTATATAGAACTACTGGGACCTTATCGCAATAAATATCGTACCATAGAGACTCTCAAAATATAGTAATAAATATTGTACCATAGACTCTCAAAATATCGCAATTAACATCGTACCATAGACTCTCAAAATATCGCAATAAATATCGTACCATAGACTCTCAAAATATCGCAATAAATATTGTACCATAGACTCTCAAAATATCGCAATAAATATCGTACCATAGACTCTCAAAATATCGCAATAAATATCGTACCATAGACTCTCAAAATATCGCAATAAATATCGTACTGTCAAAATATCGCAATTAACATTGTGCCATAGACTCTCAAAATATCGCAATAAATATCGTACCATAGACTCTCAAAATATCGCAATAAATATCGTACTGTCAAAATATCGCAATAAATATCGTACCATAGACTCTCAAAATATCGCAATAAACATCGTACCATAGAGACTGTCAAAATATCGCAATAAATATCGTACCAGAGAGACTGTCAAAATATCACAATTAACATCGTACCATAGACTCTCAAAATATCGCAATAAATATCATACCATAGACTCTCAAAATATCATAATAAATATCGTACCATAGACTCTCAAAATATCGTAATAAACATCGTACCATAGAGACTGTCAAAATATCGCAATAAATGTCGTACCATAGAGACTGTCAAAATATCGCAATAAATATCGTACCAGAGACTCTCAAAATATCGCAATAAATATCGTACCAGACTCTCAAAATATCACTATAAAAATCGTACCATAGACTCTCAAAATATCGCAATAAATATCGTACTGTCAAAATATCGCAATAAATATTGTTCCATAAAGACTCTCAAAATATCGCAAATAAAATATTGTACTGTCAAAATATCGCAATAAATATCGTACCATAGACTCTCAAAATATCGCAATAAATATTGTACCATAGACTCTCAAAATATCGCAATAAATATTGTACTATCAAAATATCGCAATAAATATTGTACCATAAAGACTCTCAAAATATCGCAATAAATATCGTACTGTCAAAATATAGCAATAAATATCGTACCAGAGAGACTGTCAAAATATCGCAATAAATATCGTACCATAGACTCTCAAAATATCGCAATAAATATCGTACTGTCAAATTATCACAATAAATATTGTACCATAAAGACTCTCAAAATATCGCAATAATTATCGTACTGTCAAAATATCGCAATAAAAATATCGTACCATAGAGACTCTCAAAATATCGCAATAAATATCGTACTGTCAAAATATTGCAATAAAGATCGTACCAGAGACTTTCAAAATATCGTAATAAATATCGTACCGTAGAGACTGTCAAAATATCGCAATAAATATCATACCAGAGACTCTCAAAATATCGCAATAAATATCGTACCATAGACTCTCAAAATATCGCAATAAATATGATACCATAGACTTTCAAAATATAGCAATATATCGTACCATAGACTCTCAAAACATCGTAATACATATCGTACTGTCAAAATATCACAATTAACATCGTACCACAGACTCTCAAAATATCGCAATAAATATCGTACCATAGAGACTCTCAAAATATCGCAATAAATATCGTACTGTCAAAATATCGCAATTAATATTGTACCATGAAGACTCTCAAAATATCGCAATAAATATCGTACCATATACTCAAAATCTAAAAAAAATCTATCAAAAAACGCTGATTCTCAGCTCTTAAAAACAAGCGATTTATCTTTAAAAGTCATTTTCACACAAACACACTCACACACTCACGGCTGCTGTATTAAATAATCTGAGTGAAAAGTCACACACTGCTTCAGTCTTGTTTAAAAAAAACAAAAAAAAAACGAGTTTTAACACAGTGTTCTGTCATTCAAGGGAAGAAAAGCCACAGGCCGCGTGGATACAATGAAAAGGTCAAGATTTCACATTTTTTTCCGACTCGCAGGACGAAGGCGTCTTTCAAGCGATTGATCCGAGCGACAGACGGAGTTTCTTTCTTCCTGTTTGGAGTCGACAACAAAGCTCAAGTCACCTCTGTGTTTGTGCACACGCTCTCACACGGCTGCACTTTTCTCAGTCGCTCAGGCGACGCGGTGGTGGCGGCGGCGGCGGCGGCGGTCGGCGGCTGTGCACCGTCCTCATTAGACGCGTTCATGACAGTGATGAAAGAAACAAAAACGCCACTTAAGGACAACATCGGGGGCATAAATCCAAAACGCGACGCTTCATTGCGCAGATGTTATGGCGTCGTTTATCTCGCTCGGCGTCCGCGGCCTTCTGTCGACAGCGCTCTCCGTCAGGGAAAGAGACGCCGCCGTCGTCTGCAGCTCGGTCGTCGTCGTCGTCATCCACCACAACAAGTCACGTCACTTCACATTTTATTAGTAATCGGCATCAGTCGATAATTAGTTTTAATAATAGTAAAAAAAAAAATTGTCAGCATTTGTTGTTTTTGAGTCACTGAAACTTACCTTTTTTTTAAATATATTTATTACTTTATAAATTATTTTTATTAGATAGATGCTACTTAGCCAACTAGCTTGGATAGACAGCATTCATAGATGCTACCTAGCCAATTATTATATACTGTATATATAGTATTATTCACAAATGAACAGTCATAGTCATAAAAAGCAAGTTATACAAGTTAAACATTACAAAATACATGTTTGAATAGAATCAGGAACACGTTTTCCTTGGATATATGCTAGTTAGCCAATTAGCTTGGATATACAGCATAGATAGATGCCAGTTAAGAAATTAGCTTGGTTAGACAGCAGAGATATATATGCTAGTTAGCCCATTAGTTTGAATATACAGCATGGATAGATGCTACTTAGCCAACTAGTTTGGATAGACAGCGTGGATAGATGCTACCTAGCCAATTAGCTTGGATATACAGCATAGATAGATGCCAGTTAAGAAACTAGCTTGGTTAGACAGCATAAATAGATGCTACCAAGCCAATTAGCTTGGATATACAGCATGGATAGATGCTACCTAACTTACTAGCTTGGTCACACAGCATTGATAGATGCTACCTAGCCAATTAGCTTATATATTAGCATATAAAGCAGGTATATATGCTATTTAGTCAACTCAACTAGCTTGAATATAAAGCATAGATAGATGCCAGCTTTGATGGACCGCATGCTAGTTAGCTCTTCTCCTCTTTTAGCTAACCTTTGCCTAATACTAGTAAATATTGTGAACAATTGACATAAAATGTTTTATTTTTTAAGAAACAAACCATAAATATTGTTCAATAACATGGTTTTTCTACTATTTGTTATCATGAGATGTGAAAGATGTTTTGTTTTTTTAGCCCAAAACTGACCTCTAGCAAATCACCTAACGACAAGATTTGCCAGATTTGGTACCTTTACGCCTATGGTTCTCAAACTGTGGTACGTGGACCACCAGTGGTACACGAGAGCTCTCTGTTGGTACTTGGAGGGAAATCAGAAACACTGTTCTTGTGTATATATACAGTACCAGTGGAGAATATCTCTGGCTCCATCTGATGCCAGTGTGTGAAGTATATGAGGAAGGACATTAAAAGGCAGATTTTTGGCAAAGTTTCCTGAGATTTCTATGGCGTTGAAGCTGCAGCCACTTCAGAGACCGTGCACCGACTTATGCTAAAGTTATCGGCCGTTTGTCGGTGTTGCAGTTTGTTGACGCTCCCTCTTCGCTTGTCTCTCAGCCTGCTGCTCACAGAGGACGACTCCGTTACACCCAAAAATACAAGGTTGTCGCTAATTGTCTACCTTACTTTGGCAGGAAATAGGCCAGCGCTCGCTGCACTCCCAGATGCATTTTTTGGAAGGAAACTCACATCCATCCGTCCAACGTCTCGCGCTTTATCCTCCACATGAGGGTCGCGCGGCTGCTGGTGCCAATCCCAGCTGTGAAAGGCTCCCAGTCGACCGGTGGCCAGTCCATCACAGGGACAACACACGGAGACAAACAACCACTCACTCAATGTTAAAGCTCCCATAGAGTGGTCACATATGTGAGTTATGGAGGTCGACTTACATACATTAACTTGTTTTTATGCTCAAAAACCTCCCAGTCGCTGCAAACCAGCCGATACAAATCTCTCCTCACTGAAGCTCTCGTCAGCCGCGCTGTTTTAGACTGAAATCTCACCCCGAGAAAACAGACTGTGTTGTGATTGGCTAAGCCAACGAGGGCTTTACCAACCGTCTAATGTGACGTAATTAGCACGTCAGCTCTCAGAGGTGCAGCTCCCCCCTGTGGAACGGTGGATGTACTGCAACTCATGATCAAAACATTGCTTTAACAATTTTTAAAACTGGCTTCGTCACGACTCCCCGCCGTCGTCTCCGGGTGCATGAAAAATATATTTTACCGCGGACAACATCGTCGCCAAACTATAAATACGTCATATCTTAAAACACACAGCACATGTTTAGACTCTAAATGGATAATTTCTCGCCTCAAATTATCTTAAAACTGCGTTCAGAGACAGAGAAAAATATTTATTTCAGGTGAGAAACGGCAACTGTTTCAATGTTATTCAGCGACAACAACAACAACAACAACAGTCTTTCTCTCTCGGACGCCATTGCTCACTGTAGCCAAAAGCACAACAACCTTGCGTAGCGGCCCCTACTGATCGGGCGGGAAATTGCATATCCGGGTGCGTATCCAGCACCACGACGGAGAACTATGAAGGCTGGAGGCGTCTCCGTGGTTACGCAGTCGGATAATGTGGCCTTAAAGGGATAGATCGGAATTTTGGACATAAGAGCTATTTTCCAACTCGGCCGGTGTGATGGAGACGTCTGGAGACGTTTTCAAGAAATTTAATTCAGTTCTTCTAGTCGCCGAGTTCGTGCTATGACTATTATTGGCTATGCTATGGCTAGCGCAAGTCAATGGTACGAGCTAGCATGGCATTAGAAACACTCATACCGACTCCACAGTGCACCCGAGGCAAATATTGATAGAATAATATTTGAAACAAAACTAACCTCGCATCGCATGAATTTTTTAAAGGGACTACTTTCTCAGCACTATACTACAGCGGCGGACTGATTCCGCTGCCGGATGCTACCTGGTACCATTGACTTGCGCTAGCCATAGCACCAGCGAACTCGGCGCCTAGAAGAACTGAATGAAATTTCTTGAAAACGCCTCTAGACGTCTCCATCACACCGGCTGAGTTGGAAAATAGGTCTTATGTCCCTAAAATTCCGAACTGTCCCTTTAAGACACGTTGGAGGCCAGAACCGGAAACCTTCGTTGCTGTGAGGCGACAGAACAAACCGCGTGCACCACCGTGTGGCCTGGAAATCCACACGCTATTATCTATTTTGCGTCGCCGTGTCACGATGCACTGATTTTACAGTCTGACAAAATACCTGTACTTCCTGTAAGAAAGAGCGAGAAGCGTGGAAAAGTATATCCCGTCCGGGCGTTAGCTCGGAAATCCAGTTTGACGGCGCGGATCAAAAAGCATCTCCAGAGCCTGGAGGTTTTTTTGTTTTTTTGTTTTTTTATTCCCCGTCTTCTCTGGCCATCGATCACGGAGACGTAGACGAGCCGAGATGATTTATGGTCGTCTTCGCGTCACAACTGCCGACCGGAGTGAGGCGTCTTCATCCTCCGCCAACACATAATATACGACGCGCCGCATTAAATGTGAGCTTGAAGGCTTTTTAAATGTTTTCCTCATTTACATTCAGAAGGACGTTTATTACCGACGGTGGTTTGGGATAAAAAAAAATCCTTTTTGATGTTAACTGAGAGGTTAAATGTTAAAAAAAAAAGCACTAAAGAGACGAGGATACTTGTTTTAATTTGATCAGATATTATCTCAGCTGTAAAAATACAGACTTCAGCAGTAAAGACCGTGCAGCCTGACAATTAAGGCTTTTACGCGACACAGTCGTCATTAAACACGCCGCGTTTACGCCTCGCGCTCGCGTCGCTAAATCATCGCGGATTGAATTTGTTTTTGACGACGTGCTCAGGTCATTTATTGTGATAAAGGTTAGTAATTACTTCAGCGAGGTGTAAAAAACCAACGGCTCAGAGTCTTGGCAGCAGAAATCCAGTAAGTAAATTATGTCGTGCAGGTTTTTTTTTTTTTCTCTCCCTCGGAGACGTTTAAATGTCAAGTTCATAAAAGGCTAACGACACATTAATGTGTGCACCATCAACATTTACTCTACCTTGTAGTTTGAAATACATTCCTCCAACTTGACATTTGTCTCGTTGAATGTGTTTCAAAATGAAATAACTTTCCAAAGACTTTAAAGAACTACAGTTTTATTCACAAATGAACGCTCATAAGTCCTGAAAAGCAAGTAATACAAATTAAATACTACAAAGTACATGTTTGAATAGGAGCAGGATAGCTGCTACTTAGCCAACTAGCTTGGATAGACAGCATTGAAAGATGCTTCCAAGCCAATTAGCTTGAATAGACAGCATGTATAGATGCTACTTAGCCAACTAGCTTGGATCTACAGCATGGATAGATGCTACTTCACTAGCTAGCTTAAATAGAAAGCATATATTCTACCTAGCCAATTAGCTTGGATATACAGCATAGATTGATACCATTTAAGAAACTAGCTTGGTTAGACAGCAGAGGTATATGCTACTTAGCCAACTGGCTTCGATAGACAGCATAGATAGATGCTACCTAGCCAATTAGCTTGGATATACAGCGGGGATAGATACTACCTAGGCAACTAGCTTGGGTAGACAGCACAGATAGATGCTACCTAGCCAATTAGCTTAGATATACAGCATAGATAGATGCTACCTAGCCAATTAGCTTGGATATACGGCATAGATAGATGCTACCTAGGCAACTAGCTAGGATATACAGCAGGGATAGATACTACCTAGCCAACTAGCTTGAGTAAACAGCACAGATAGATGCTACCTAGCCAATTAGCTTAGATATACAGCATAGATAGATGCTACCTAGCCAATTAGCTTGGATATATGGCATAGATAGATGCTACCTAGGCAACTAGCTAGGATATACAGCAGGGATAGATACTAACTAGCCAGAGCTTGGGTAGACAGCACAGATAGATGCTACCTAGCCAATTAGCTTGGATATACAGAATAGATAGATGCTACCTAGCCAACTAGCTTGGATATACATCATAGACGAATGCTAACTTGCCAGTTAAGCAGGTTAGCTTTGATGGAAAGCAGGCTACTTAGCTCACCAGCTTCTCCTCTTTTAGCTAACCTAGCATTAAGCGTTGTTAGTTGTGATTCCTGCTTCAGTTTGGTAGAAAAATAAGGTTTAATCATGAACACGTGGTGATTAATCAAATAGTAGAAGTGTGTTTTTTTTTTGGTACACGTTGATTTAACCGGTCAGATCAGATAACCAGTGTTTTTACTTCAGAGATTTAAACCTAAAACCACACAGTCGCTGATAAAAAAAAAACCTCGTGCAAACAAAATGATCCACGATGACGGAATCATCGGTGTTTGCTCTGGAAAAAGACACCGAGAAAACGAGGACAGAGAGGGTCGTCGTGTCGCCGCGATCCCTTCACACGCCGACGCTTATTGATCGATTGCTAGAACCAGAACTTAAACCCTTTCCAAGGACAAGTGGCTTCACACACACACACACACACACACACACACACACGACTCTCCAGCGCTCTCTTTGAACAAGTCTCTAAAGAATTCTGTGTTTGCTTTTGCGTTTGATGACAAATTCTGCACAGGAGCAGCTGCAAACACCGAGCGTCCCTGTCGACTGAAAGACAACTCCACAAAGTCAAAGCCCTCTGCTGCTGCTGGAGGACGCGCACACACACACGCGCACACACACACACACACACACACACACACACACACACACACACACACACACACACACACACACACACTCATTGTATATTTGACTTAAACAAGACGAAAAGAATGCAGCAGACAGTTGAGGACGTCCCATATTCGTACAGTAGATATTTGTTTTTTTATCTTACTTATGGTCTTAAAGCAGCTGTCAATCACACCGTCGTAACTTTATTGTCTATTTTCCCAAAATGAACATCGTCTCATTTATTCGTTGAGTAATCAGATTACATGCGTCCTCAGATCAGATCACATTCAGAGGTGGTTTGAGGACGACTGTGACCACATCCCCGATCACGCGTGACCATAATCTGTCCTCAGGAGGGATTAGAGCCTGCGTCTTCAGCTGAAGTCGTCTAAACTGCAGCAGTTTTTTTATTTTTTTTTACACTAATCCGAGCTCACTATTAACCCTGTTCACCCCTGAAAAGACGGATCTGATCTCTTATGGTCTCAGGAGACGCTAGCTTGGATATACATCGTAGATAGATACCATTTAAGAAACTAGCTCGGTTAGACAGCAGCTATATATGCTACTTGGCCAACTGGCTTGGATAGACAGCAAAGATATATGCTACCTAGCCAATTATCTTGCATATACAGCATGGATAGATGCTACTTCACTAACTAGCTTGGATAGACAGCATATATGCTACCTAGCCAATTAGCTTGGCTAGGTCTGAGGCGTGATTATAACAGGACTCTCTTATTCTTAAGGCTACAAAAACCAAACACTTTCATTTTAAAAAGCAGGTTGATAGATGCTACCTAGCCAACTAGTTTCGATATAGGGCATAGATAGATGCTAGTCGAGAAACTAGCTTGGTTAACCAGCAGGGATATATGCTACCTAGCCAACTAGCTTGGATAGACGGCATGGATAGATGCTACCGAACCAATTAGCTTGGCTATACAGCATAGATCGATGCGATTTAAGAAACTAGCTTGGTTAGACAGCAGAGGTATATGCTACTTGGCCAACTGGCTCGGATAGAAAGCAAAGATATATGCTACCTAGCCAATTAGCTTGGATAGACAGCATGGATAGATGCTACTTAGCCAACTAGCTGGATAGACAGAATAGATAGATACTACATAGCCAACTAGCTTGGCTAAACAGCATAGATAGAAGCCATTTAAGAAACTAGCTTGGTTAACCAGCAGGGATCTATGCTACCTAGCCAACTAGCTTGGATAGACAGCATAGATAGATGCTACCTAGCCAATTAGCTTGGATAGACAGAATAGATAGAAGCCATTTAAGAAACTAGCTAGGTTAGACAGCAGAGCTATATGCTACTTAGCCAACTAGCTTGGTTAGACAGCAGAGACAGATAGACAGAATAGATAGATGCTACCTAGCCAACTAGCTTGGCTAGACAGCATGGATAGATGCTACCTAGCCAACTAGCTTGGCTATACAGCATAGATAGATGCCATTTAAGAAACTAGCTTGGTTAGACAGCAGAGCTATATGCTACTTAGCCAACTGGTTTGGATGGACAGCATGGATATAATACTACCTAACCAATTAGCTCGGATAGACAGCATGGATAGATGCTACCTAGCCAACTAGCTTGGATAGACAGAATAGATAGAAGCCATTTGAGAAACTAGCTTGGTTAGACAGCAGAGATATATGCTACTTAGCCAACTAGCTTAGATAGACACATTCAGGGTGGATTCTTATAGCAGGTGTGAACAGTTGTACCTCATGTGACTCACTCACAGTTAGATTATCTGAGGACAAATGTAAAAACCAGGTCTGAGGTGAGATTCAAACAGAAACCTTTGAATCTTTGAAAATATACTGTACATTTAAACGTACGTTCCTTATGTAGATGCCAATAGAGCCCAACAAATAAATCTCCCTCAGTCTATAAGAGTTCTCTTGTCCTTGACGCTGATGAATGAGTCGCTGAATTCACGAGGGACTCGACTCCGGTTCGGGTTCATAAAAACTGTGTAAATCAATGATTCCCAATAGGAACCACGTTGAAACTACAGTACAATCATTTATTTGGCAGACGGATTTCTTTGCTTTCTCTTTTTTTTTGTGTAACCTCTGCAAAAAAAAAACACCGAGCTACGAAACCGATATGTTTTGTTTTTGACAAGGCAAAGAGAAAAAGCCCATTTCACAGTACATTGTGTTAATAGAAAACACATTAATCTTTGTATCAATGAGCAGCTTTTATTCCCCTCGGCTGAGAAAACACTCTGCATGTTTACACAACGGACGTGATTACAAACAGCTCTTCGCTGACATCAACGTGGCCTTTGCTCTCAACGAGTCATGAGAAAACAGACTTTGGAAAAAGACGCTGATCTGTCTCTCTCGACTTGTGATCTGAAATTGTCAGATCTGAAGTCGACGCTGGAGGACGGAGAGGGAAACTCCTCTGATCGGTCGACTCTGCTGCTTCTAAGTTGTTTCAGAAACCGTTTCCTGTCGTCGTCGTCATCGAGCTCACGATGTCACGTTTCTGTGAAACCGAGCAAAAGAAGAACAGCAGAGGAGTTTTCACTGACACTTTAGATCCACGCAAATCGACCGATATGTCGCAAAACCTCCACCGACTGAATGTATGTGATCTTTATAATAGTCCTGATGAGCTCGTGAAGAGGTGTTTGAATGACTTTAGTCCAGAGCTGCAGCATCCTGACGTCTTACACTTCCTCATCAACGTCCCTTCATTTTATACGGAAGAGGATTAGAGCCACGCAGGAAAAAACATATTTGAGTTTTGATTTAAAGTCAGAATTCAGAGAATAAAGTCAGAATTTTGAGTTTAAAGTCAGAATTCTGACTTTAAAACAGAATTCTGAATTTTAAAGTTAGAATTCTGAGAATAAAGTTAGAATAAGTCAGAATTGTGAGAATAAAGTCAGACTTCTGAGAATAAAGTCAGAATTCTGAGTTTTAAAGTCGGAATAAAGTCAGAATTCTGAGTTTTAAAGTTAGAATAAAGTCAGAATTCTGAGTTTTAAAGTCAGAATAAAGTCAGAATTCTGAGAATAAAGTAAGAATTCTGAGTTTTAAAGTCAGAATAAAGCAGAATTATGAGAATGAAGCCAGAATTCTTAGGATAAAGTCCTAATCCTCTGATCCTCTTCCGTAATTTTACTCCAAAGAGTCACTGAAAGTTTGACTGAAAGAGTCTGCAGAGAAAAACAAATGGATGTAAACAGTGAACTCTGGAGTCTAGTGGAACAGTTAAGTGTCTCGTTAGCATGACGTTAGCATTAACTGCTGTGTTCACTAAAGGTCTGATCATACTCTGCAAGAACAGAGAAATGAGGTGGAACAAAAGAACAAAAACAAAGTTAGTTCTGATTACGACATTTCATACTTCATGAGAAACTCAAGTGCAGAACATCTGGGAAGTCCTTCAGCATTAACCACGCCCACTTGACATTTCTGAGCCGTAACACAATAGAAACAGATGATGCGTCAACAACAAACTGAGAGTTTGTACAGGTCTTTACTCTGAGGCTGTTCTTCTGTTAGTGAGTCTGTCTGTGACTGTTTTCACAGACAGCATCGATCCACGTCTTCACTTTTTTAGGATGAAAATTGGTGACGTTGTCTACAGAGTCGACGTCAGCTACCACAGCTCTATTGGCTGGATATGACTGTTTGTGTCGTTGGCCAGGTCACTTAAAGCAATCATTTACCCTAATCTAACATCTTCAGAGTTATTGTGATGGTCAAATGTGTTGTTTGGAGGAGGTTGGGGGGGTTGTCTCCACTGCCCCCTACTGATTGTTAGTGGAAAACCAGCCTTGCAAGATCAGGGCCACCGGAGTTCTCACAAGAAACAAGAATTGCCTCACGGCGCGACACATACACACCCTAATTCGCACCAGCTATAAGATCAAGGCAGCGATAGTGTTGTTTTAGTGTATTTTTTATTTTCATTCTGACTTTAAAACCTTGGAATTCTGAGATTTAAAGTCAGGATTCCGAGATTTAAGGTGAGAATTCTGAGAATAAAGTCGGAATTAAGAGATTTAAAGTCAGAATTCCAATTTTTAAAGTCAGAATTCTGGGAATAGTCAGAATTCCGAGTCCTAATCCTCTGATCCTCTTTCGTAGTTTTACTCCAAAGAGTCACTGAAAGTTTACAAGAGTCTGCAGAGAAAAACAAATGGACGAAAGCATTGAACTCTGGAGTTTATCGGCTACAGACGTTGTCATTTGTGACCGTGCTGTTCTTGACCAGGACACTGAAAGCAAAAATATGAAGTCTTTTTTTACCCTAATTTAACATCTTCAGAGTTACTGTGATGGTTAAACATCTAGTCGTGAGGAGAATGCAGACTTGTAAGATCAGGGTCACTGACTCTGAGTCCTCAGAATCTAAAGGTATCACAAGAAACAAGAATTGAACGTTCAACTGCAGCGTCAGCGATGGACGGAGGGATGGTTTTCATGGTGGTGTCGTAAAAACGTCTGCTCTGGAACCTGTAGGGGGCGCTCCACTCCACAGAGACCAGACTCGCTGCAAAGTTCTGCTCTAAACCAAGGGTTTATCTCATCTGCACATGTGAGCAGATCTTCACGTATCACACACTGATCTCTGCTCTCAGGCCTCAGGCTGTTTGGATTGTACACATGTGCAAATACACTCACACACAAATGAGGGAAAAACACACACACAACACCTGCTGCTTCAGGGTGTTTGAATACATGAGTGAGAGTAGGAGGAGGTAGAGGAGGTGGTGGAGGAGGAGGAGGAGGTGTAGGAGGAGGTAGAGGAGGTGGAGGTGGAGGAGGTGGAGGAGGAAGTGGAGGTGGAGGAAGTGGAGCCGGAGGAGGAGGTGGAGGTGGTGGAGGAGATAGAGGAGGTGGTGGAGGTGGATGAGGTGGAGGAGGAGGAGGTTGAGGAGGAGGTGGAGATGGAGGTGGATTAGGTGGTGGTGGAGGAGGAGGTGGTGGAGGAGGTGGATTAGGTGGTGGTGGAGGAGGAGGAGGTGGTGGAGGAGGTGGTGGATGAGGAGGAGGAGGTGGTGGAGGTAGAGGTGTAGGAAGTGGAAGAGGAGGTGGTGGGGGTGGAGGAGGTGGTGGAGGTAGAGGTGGAGGAAGTGGAAGAGGAGGTGGAGGATGAGGTGGTGGGGGTGGAGGAGATAGAGGAGGTGGTGGAGGTGGAGGAGGAGGAGGTTGAGGAGGAGGTGGAGATGGAGGTGGATTAGGTGGTGGTGGAGGAGGAGGTGGTGGAGGAGGTGGATTAGGTGGTGGTGGAGGAGGAGGAGGTGGTGGAGGAGGTGGTGGATGAGGAGGAGGAGGTGGTGGAGGTAGAGGTGTAGGAAGTGGAAGAGGAGGTGGTGGGGGTGGAGGAGGTGGTGGAGGTAGAGGTGGAGGAAGTGGAAGAGGAGGTGGAGGATGAGGTGGTGGGGGTGGAGGAGATAGAGGAGGTGGTGGAGGTGGAGGAGGAGGAGGTTGAGGAGGAGGTGGAGATGGAGGTGGATTAGGTGGTGGTGGAGGAGGAGGTGGAGATGGAGGTGGATTAGGTGGTGGTGGAGGAGGAGGTGGTGGAGGAGGTGGATTAGGTGGTGGTGGAGGAGGAGGAGGTGGTGGAGGAGGTGGTGGATGAGGAGGAGGAGGTGGTGGAGGTAGAGGTGTAGGAAGTGGAAGAGGAGGTGGTGGGGGTGGAGGAGGTGGTGGAGGTAGAGGTGGAGGAAGTGGAAGAGGAGGTGGAGGATGAGGTGGTGGGGGTGGAGGAGATAGAGGAGGTGGTGGAGGTGGAGGAGGAGGAGGTTGAGGAGGAGGTGGAGATGGAGGTGGATTAGGTGGTGGTGGAGGAGGAGGTGGTGGAGGAGGTGGATAAGGTGGTGGTGGAGGAGGAGGAGGTGGTGGATGAGGAGGAGGAGGTGGTGGAGGTAGAGGTGTAGGAAGTGGAAGAGGAGGTGGTGGGGGTGGAGGAGGTGGTGGAGGTAGAGGTGGAGGAAGTGGAAGAGGAGGTGGAGGATGAGGTGGTGGGGGTGGAGGAGATAGAGGAGGTGGTGGAGGTGGAGGAGGAGGAGGTTGAGGAGGAGGTGGAGATGGAGGTGGATTAGGTGGTGGTGGAGGAGGAGGTGGTGGAGGAGGTGGATTAGGTGGTGGTGGAGGAGGAGGAGGTGGTGGAGGAGGTGGTGGATGAGGAGGAGGAGGTGGTGGAGGTAGAGGTGTAGGAAGTGGAAGAGGAGGTGGTGGGGGTGGAGGAGGTGGTGGAGGTAGAGGTGGAGGAAGTGGAAGAGGAGGTGGAGGATGAGGTGGTGGGGGTGGAGGAGATAGAGGAGGTGGTGGAGGTGGAGGAGGAGGAGGTTGAGGAGGAGGTGGAGATGGAGGTGGATTAGGTGGTGGTGGAGGAGGAGGTGGTGGAGGAGGTGGATAAGGTGGTGGTGGAGGAGGAGGAGGTGGTGGATGAGGAGGAGGAGGTGGTGGAGGTAGAGGTGTAGGAAGTGGAAGAGGAGGTGGTGGGGGTGGAGGAGGTGGTGGAGGTAGAGGTGGAGGAAGTGGAAGAGGAGGTGGAGGATGAGGTGGTGGGGGTGGAGGAGATAGAGGAGGTGGTGGAGAAGGGGGAAGTGGAGGAGGAGGTGGTGGTGGAGGAGGACCTGCCACCATCATGCAGCCTGTGATGTCCGTCCATGTGTTATTTATTACAGCGCTGGTTAAGATCTCAGCGTGATTTCTGCAAAGTGGGTCAGCGCGTTATCTACCTCCCTCCTCCTCCTCCTCCTCCTCCCTCCTCCTCCTGCTTCCTCCCTTCCTTACTCCCTTGCTCCCTTACTCCCTCGCTATCTCACTCCTCGTCATGTCGCCCTTTCACTTACGCTCCGCTCTGACATCTGTTCCATTGAAAATCTTTGATCTTCTTCTCTTTATCGTTTCAGTTTCTCCGTGTTTGAACGACCGCGGTCACGGAACAGAACTACGGTGGCCTTTAAAGACCTGGAAGCTCGTCAACGTCAACGAGGTAAGACGGTTTTATTTATAGAGGCCTTTTCATCCTCATCATTTACAAACAACACAGAGACAAAGTTAAAAGTGTTGTTATATAAAAAGATGAAACAATCTTACATAATATCCCTCTATAATACTGTAAAGGTTTCTGTCTGACCACATGTTGTTATTTGGTGCAATACAAACAAAATAGAATAAGATCAAGATTAGATTTTAAGATTAAGTTACCCTAATCCTTACCCTTAACGTATGTCAAAAGATAAAGACAAGATTGAGGAACATATTTTGGACAAAAAACGTCCTTCAGGCTCAAACTGAAGCTTAAAAACCCATTAAATGATGGAAAATACAGCCTAGAAACTCATCAGACTGTGAGCGCAGCTCGGTCTTATATCCACTTTGAATGATCAGACAAACAACACAGCGATGTTTGTTGTGAAAATGAATGCAGTATTTGTACTTGTACTAGCACTAGTGGAAGCAGCATTTTTAGCTAGTTTGCAGCACGTCAACAAATCGTCGGACAGTCGTGAGACGGACAAACGGACAAAGAGACAAACCGAAGCTAAAGCGTTTCCCTGAGCAGACAACCATGTTAACAGAGCGTCTGAAAAGTGTTGTGTGATTGTGTTTCTGGCTTTAAATCACAGAACGACAGCGTGACACACACATCTGCTGACTCATCTGTTAGCTTAGCTGTTAGCGCCGCTTCAGTGAGGCAGCAAAAATAACAAATAATGTCACATTTTTGTCTGTTAACTTGTAGTTCTCGTTAATACAGTTCTTCACCATCCTCTTGTGTGTTTCTGCAGCAGCGCCACATACAGGACGGGCGCGTGTACTGCAGCGTTTAGAGTCATTTTGAGGTTGTGTGTGTGGATGAAGACATTTTCTGAGAAAAAAAATTCTGTGTTTATGGAAAAATATAAGAGGAAATGTCTGCGTCTGTGCGGACAAAACTTACAAACTATTACGTTTGTTTTGATTGACAACTGTTTTTTTTCTCCCGCTGTCGTTTTTGGCAGCTCACCTCGACACGAAAGTTCAGAAAAGAGTCAAAAGAGTTGACCAGAACATTCTGAAATACACAAGTACAACAGAAACACTGTGGATACGATGTAGTGCATGCAGTAGTAGAAGTACATTTTCATAAAAGCAGCGTCATCGCATCACTTCACGTAATTCGTCGTAGTTATGGAATACTAAGTCATAGTTATGATATACTAAGTACTAGCTAGGAAATACTAAGTCGTAGCTATGAGATACTAAGTCGTAGCTATGAGACACTAAGTCGTAGCTATGAGATACTAAGTCGCAGCTATGAGATACTAAGTCGTAGTTATGAAATACTAAGTCATAGTTATGATATACTAAGTACTAGCTAGGAAGTACTAAGTCGTAGCTATGAGATACTAAGTCGTAGCTATGAGACACTAAGTCGTAGCTATGAGATACTAAGTCGCAGCTATGAGATACTAAGTCGTAGTTATGAAATACTAAGTCATAGTTATGATATACTAAGTACTAGCTAGGAAATACTAAGTCGTAGCTATGAGATACTAAGTCGTAGCTATGAGACACTAAGTCGTAGCTATGAGATACTAAGTCGCAGCTATGAGATACTAAGTCGTAGTTATGAAATACTAAGTCATAGTTATGATATACTAAGTACTAGCTAGGAAGTACTAAGTCGTAGCTATGAGATACTAAGTCGTAGCTATGAGACACTAAGTCGTAGTTATGAGATACTGTCATAGATATGAAAAACTAAGTGTTACCTATGAGATACTAAGTCGTAGCTATGAAATACTAAGTCGTAGTTATGAGATACTAAGTCGTATTTATGAAATACTAAGTCGTAGCTATGAGATACTAAGTCGTAGTTATGAGATACTAAGTCGTATTTATGAAATACTAAGTCGTATTTATGAAATACTAAGTCATAGCTATGAAATACTAAGTCGTAGCTATGATATACTAAGTCGTATTTATGAAATACTAAGTCATAGCTATGAGATACTAAGTCGTAGCTATGAGATACTAAGTCGTATTTATGAAATACTAAGTCGTATTTATGAAATACTAAGTCATAGCTATGAAATACTAAGTCGTAGCTATGATATACTAAGTCGTATTTATGAAATACTAAGTCATAGCTATGAGATACTAAGTCGTATTTATGAAATACTAAGTCGTAGCTATGAGATACTAAGTCGTAGTTATGAAATACTAAGTCGTAGCTATGAGATACTAAGTCGTAGTTATGATGTACTAAGTCTCAGTTATGAAAGCGTCATTTTTATTATAATGTGACGCATTATCACGGTAAATGATCCCCTATAATGTGAAATTTCTAACATTGTAATGAGACAATTTGTCAGATTACATGAAACGCTTCGTGTTTTAAAGACGATAAATTTATCTCATCGCGTCACGAGCGACGTTTTCTTGTCGCGACGCGACGCGATGAGGTCGTGCGTCGTAACGCCGTGAAAGTATTCCGTCATAACACGAAAAAAACATCTCGTTGTCATGTGACACTGATTCATTTTTCCACTTCCCCGTCCATGCGCTTCCATACACTTTTCTTTTTTCCCTCCTCACACAATTAAACCCCCTGCAGAGAAAGAACATGTTCGAGCATTTTCTGAATTCTCTCGCCTCTCGACACCAAACCGCACGTATTCGCTGACTCATCAAGGTTTTCCTCTGGAAACATTCGCTGGCTTTGGATTCGGACCCTCAAGGTTTGAGAAGTGCTGCGTTTCCCACGACTGCGAGACGCCGCAGCAGCGATGATTTGCAATCCCCTCTCTGACTGGCCCTGAAAGCCTTAATCAGAATCTCAATCCCAGCAGCCCCTGGGGCATGGGCGGGGTTATCAGCCTATTCCCATAGCCAGGGTTGCTAGGATACGTGGCTTGGATGTAATAAAAGTGAGCACCTGTGTATGACTTGCACCTGCTACTCCGAAGGAGAAATTATTAAAACCTCTGCCGGCTCCTGTCGCCCAATCTCTCTCCTCCGTTCGTCCCTATCTGAACGGAACAAGTGCAATCTTTCGAGTCATTTAGAGAGTTCGCCAACGCCGTCAATCCCGCGTCTCCTCCGACAACAACAACAAAAATAATCCTATCAAATTCAGCGACGCTAAATAAGATTTAAAGTGTTTTTTCTCAACCTTTCATGTTTCTGCGCTGACTTAAAGTAAAAGAGAAGAAAGAAAATAAGCCTCTGAATGTGAAAATAGGCCACGGAGAATCTGAATGTTTCATTTTCTGCATTTGGAAAAGTCAGAGTGAGAATATGATAATGAAATCAAGACTTAAACACTTTGTCACCTGTGTTTTACAAACCATTTACCTTTACCAGAATATTTAAAGATTCTGTTAAAAGTTGCAATAAATTTCATAGGACGTCTAACTATTGAAGCAGGTGAGTGTATTAGCCTGTAGTCAGCTGTAGGTGGCTTCAGTTAAAAACATTTCCCAGTCACTTCGTGACCATCACCCCCAAACTGAGTTATTAAATATATATGTTCTTGGAGGTACTGAGTCATAATCATGAAATACTAAGACATAGTTATGAAATACTAAGTCCTAGCTATGAGATACTAACTCATAGTTATGAGATACTAACTCATAGTTATGAGATACTAACTCATAGTTATGAGATACTAAGTCATAGTTATGAGATAATAAGTCATAGTTATGAAATACTAAGTCGTAGCTATGAGAAACTAAGTTGTAGTTATGAAATACTAAGTCATAGTTATGCTATACAAAGTCCTAGCTAGGAAATACTAAGTCGTAGCTATGAAACACTTAGTCATAGTTATGATATACTAAGTACTAGCTAGGAAATACTAAGTCGTAGCTATGAGATACTAAGTCGTAGCTATGAAATACTAAGTTGTAGTTATGAGATACTAAGTCATAGTTATACAATACTAAGTCGGAGTTATGATGTACTAAGTCATATTTATGAGATACTAAGTCGTATTTATGAGATACTAAGTCGTAGTTATGAACTAAGTCGTAGTTATGAAATACTGTCGTAGTTATGAGATGCTAAGTTGTAGTTATGAGATACTAAGTTGTAGTTATGAAATACTAAGTTGTAGTTATGAACTAAGTCGTAGTTATGAAATACTGTCGTAGTTATGAGATGCTAAGTTGTAGTTATGAGATACTAAGTTGTAGTTATGAAATACTAAGTCGTAGTTATGAGATACTAAGTCGTAGTTATGAAATACTAAGTCGTAGTTATGAGATACTAAGTTGTAGTTATGAGATGCTAAGTTGTAGTTATGAGATGCTAAGTTGTAGTTATGAGATACTAAGTTGTAGTTATGAGATACTAAGTCGTAGTTATGAGATACTAAGTCGTAGTTATGAAATACTAAGTCGTAGTTATGAGATACTAAGTTGTAGTTATGACGTACTAAGTCATAATTATGAAATACTAAATTGTAGTTGTGATGTACTAAGTCATAATTATGAAATACTAAGTCATTATTATGAGATATTGAGGTAAATAGACATTTAGACCACCGGAGCCAGTAATTGAACCCACATCCTTCCAATTGAAAGATAATTTCCTCGCTCACTGATCCACCGTCACTCCTGAACACTCTTTCTATAACATGTGGGCGGGTGTGAACCACGCCTTGGTTTTTCCTCGATCGTCCTCTCTGATTCTTCACTTCACTTCCTCGGCACCAGGACGAGGAAATGGCTTCTTTTTTTTTTTCAGAAACATTGCAGCCAATTAAACGGAGCAGCGGCGCTTCTCTTTGAAGAAGTGCCGCGCAAAAGACAGAGCGCGGTGTTTGTAATCTGGCCCGGCGTCTCCATCGCTGCACCGCGCTCATCAATCCTCCTCTACAGCAGGTGGCAGCAGGGCAGCGAGCGACGCAGCGGGGGTCACTCCATCATCACCCTGCACCGACCCACCGCTCTCTCTCCCTCTCTATCTGCAGCACCAACCCCCCGCTGCCTCATCCACACACGGTGCAATAAAATGTCAGCAGTGGCCGACGCTCTGGAGCCAGGCACATGTGCAGAGACTCAACCTTCTGAGGTCTGATAGATGTTTCTGTCCTTTGCTGTCCACTCCCCTGCTGCCCCGGGCTACACCCAGCCGCGTAATGGACGTCAGTGATGGAAACTCAGTCGTTCTGATGTGAGACTGTTTGCCGTTTCTCAAATATCACGTTCCCACTGGATTAAGAACCTGTTTAAACCCGTGGTTTAAACAGTGGGAATGTGTGTAATCTGCGTTTATTTGCAGGTCAAATTGTCACAGTCTGATAATTGATGATATTTATGATTTATTGTTCCTTTCTTTTATCATCAGCGTAAGTTTGACCTTTTGTTAGCAACTTCCTGTCCACAGTTTTTGACGTTGAGGGTTAGGGTTAGTTTGTGACCATCGACTGAGTAATTAAATATATATGTTCTAGGAGGTACTAAGTCATAATAATGAAATACTAAGCCATAATGAGATACTAAGTCGTAGTAATGAGATACTAAGTCGTAGTTATGAGATTCTAAGTCGTAGCAATGTGATACTAAGTCATAGTTATGAGATACTAAGTCATAGCTATATGATACTAAGTCGTAGTTATGAGATACTAAGTCATAGCTATGTGATACTAAGTCATAATTATGAAATACTAAGTTGTAGTTACGAGATACTAAGTCATAGTTATGTGATACTAAGTCATTATGAAATACTAAGTTGTAGTTATGAGATACTAAGTCGTAGTTATGAAATGCTAAGTCGTAGTTATGAGATACTAAGTCATAGCTAAGTGATACTAAGTCATAATTATGAAATACTAAGTTGTAGTTATGAGATACTAAGTCATAGCTATGTGATACTAAGTCATAATTATGAAATACTAAGTTGTAGTTACGAGATACTAAGTCATAGTTATGTGATACTAAGTCATAATTATGAAATACTAAGTTGTAGTTATGAGATACTAAGTCGTAGTTATGAAATGCTAAGTCGTAGTTATGAGATACTAAGTCGTAGTTATGAGATACTAAGTCGTAGTTATGAGATACTAAGTTGTAGTTATGAGCTACAAAGTCGTATTCATGGGATACTAAGTCGTATCTATGAAATACTAAGTCGTAGTTATGAAATACGAAGTCGTAGCTATGAGATACAAAGTTGTATTCATGAAATACTAAGTAATAATGAGATACTAAGTCATAGTAATGAGATATTGAGGTTAATGGACATGTAGACCAGGAACTCTGGAGCCCAGCACATGTGCAGAGACTCAACCTTCTGAGGTCTGATAGATGTTTCTGTCCTTTGCTGTCCACTCCCCTGCTGCCCCGGGCTACACCCAGCCGCGTAATGGACGTCATTGATGGAAAAACTCACTCTTTCTGATGTGAGACTTCTCAAATATCACGTTCCCACTGGATTAAGAACCTGTTTAAACGCGCGTTCAAACAGTGGGAATGTGTCTAATCGGCATTTATTTGCAGGCCAAATTGTCACAGTCTGATAATTGACAATTTCTTTTATCATCTCGTAAGTTTGACCTTCTGTTAGCAACTTCCTGTCCACAGTTTTTGACGGATCAATACGATTTTTTTTGTGATGGGTAGGTGATTGCCTGAGTACGTTCCCTTTACATTTTGGTTAGAATCTTCCCGCAGATGATGCCACAATAGAAGGATAAAATTTTCAAGAAGTATCTTTTACATTGAACAAAACACTAAAACAATCACATATGGTGATCATCACAAAATGACACTGTATTATATGTTGGTTTCAAGACCCAGGTCTGGACGCTTCATTGTTTTCCATCTGTTTCAATAGTTAAGGTTTCACATTAAGAGTTATCGCACATTTCAACCGAATTTTTAAAGATTCTGTGAAAGAAAAACGTTAATTCCATGAACCACGGTGAGTCTCAGTGTCTCCTCGTCTGACACTCTGCAGTCAGAAGTGCTCTTTGTCAGACATTTCCAGACGTTTGACCTCTGTGCAAAGATACGCCGCGACAAGGAAATGTCTGACAAAGAATTACTTCAGTCGGTGACACCTGAATAAAATAAGTTCAATGAATTCACTTAACTCATCCAGGCGTCACCAATTGAATTCGACCGTTTCCGGCTATATTCATTTTCTGGCTGTTAGCCATGAATGTTTGTAGCACACCTCACACCTCAGTTACAGCACAGCGCTCTATTCTTATTATTTCATCAATGAAATCGACTAAAGCATCAATTTAAAGAAGGAAAGAATAAAATACTAAAAAAAAATCACAAATCCCAGGTGTAGACATTCGTTTTTGGAACAGGCTACTAGCAAGTTAGCATCACTGCTTCGCTCAGTCATTGACTGATGACAACAAACATCCATTTAGACAAAAGGACCAAAGAAGTATAATAAACTCTTATATATCGTGTATGTGCAACTTCTGTAACCATTAGCCATGGTTAATGTCAAGTAGTGACATCAGCTAACAAATATGTTCCCTGCAGCTGAAGTTAGCATCTTCTTGGTGAGCGTAAATGTCAACACTGATGTCTTTTGCTTCAGTTTGATGCCATTTATTCACAGTTTAAAGGACAAATGAGCCGGCGCTCCAGTAGCTTCGTTATCCGTCAAAACACCCAGCGAAACATGCGAAGGACTCGTCTGCACGAAGCAAAAATGTCTTATAAACTCACCCATTCTGACGTGAAGTGGCAGCATTTTCTAAATCCAATGCGGCGCCGACGGAGACGAGGCGACACTCCTTCCTATTCTGTGAACACATGAATGGAACAGGTTAGCAAGCGTTAGCAAGCGTTAGCACGTCACTGCGTCATCGTTTGAGCGATTGTTCAACTTCAAACGTCAACAAAACCAGCGTGTGGACAGTTTAACGTTTAATGACCTTTGGCGAATAGAAAAGAAAGAAATTGTTGATGCTAACTATCCACATCAGCTAACTAGCCTACTAACATAGCCATAACAGGCAAATGTGGTGAATGGTCTGTTTTTTAATAACATATAGAAGTTTTCTATAGCACTCAAAGCTGTTTTACATTACAGTGTTTGCCATTGGGGTTACGTTAGCGTGGCTGTTAGCATAGCATGAGGATACTACAATACAAATGTGTCCATAATAACGATGGTATGAAGTGATTTAATTGAAGATATGTCATCATATCAAAAGTATTTCTTCACAGTATTTCTATCTATCTATCTATCTATCTATCTATCTATCTATCTATCTATCTATCTATCTATCTATCTATCTATCTATCTATCTATCTATGCAAGGTAGATACTATTTACTCTATCTGTGCTAGCTAGCTATTTATTCTATGTATCTATATATTTACTCTAGCTAACTATGCTAGGTAGCTAACTATCTATATATTTACTCCATGCTATCTATCTATTTACTCCATGCTATCTATCTATCTATCTATCTATCTATCTATCTATCTATCTATCTATCTATCTATCTATCTATCTATCTATCTATCTATCTATCTATCTATCTATCTATGCAAGCTAGTTACTATTTACTATCTATCTGCAAGCTAGCTACTATCTATCTATCTATCTATCTATCTATCTATCTATCTATCTATCTATCTATCTATCTATCTATCTATCTATCTATCTATCTATCTATCTATCTATCTATCTATCTATGCAAGCTAGTTACTATTTACTTTATCTATCTATGCTAGCTAGCTAACTATTTACTACCTATCTATGCAAGCTATCTATCTATCTATCTATCTATCTATCTATCTATCTATCTATCTATCTATCTATCTATCTATCTATCTATCTATCTATCTATCTATCTATCTTGCTTCTATCCTCTGCTGATCTTCTTCGGCCTTCAGTCGATGTCCAAGTTTCCCATTTTAGGAACATGTTATTGTTTCAATATTTATTCATTTATTTAAGTAAAGGCACAATGCGTATTAATAAACATTAGCATGTAAATATGCCAGGTTGCAGCCTGAGGCTAACACTCGTCCGTAATCCCTTTGTCAGGTCGATGTGACGAGGGATTAAACATGAGAATACTTGATTAAACACAGAGACGTGAGAGAGTTACCAGAGTTACACAGAGGAGTAAATACTGTCATATATTAATACTTTGAAAGGCAGTTTTTGTCTGTGTTTATTTTTCATTTTTAATGGAAATAACACTAATAAATGACCACAATAATGTTTCTGACAATACAAAAAATATTATGTTTTGTTATTATTATTATTATGCTTTTTTAAAAGATAGTGCAGCAGGTCATGGCTGTGAAACTTTATAAAGTTTATCATTTGTTTTTTTTTTTGCTTGATGTGTTTCGCCAGCGTCTAATAAAAACATAAAAGTTTAATAACAACACCATATTGTAAAGGTTAAATAAACCTTATACACTGTGTGTGTGTGTGTGTGTGTGTGTGTGTGTGTGTGTGTGTGTGTGTGTGTGTGTGTGTGTGTGTGTGTGTGTGTGTGTGTGTGTGTGTGTGTGTGTGTGTGTGCGCGCACTTGTATATTTTAAATATAAATAATGTATGAACTAAATATTAAATACATGAAACTCTTTAAATCAAAACTTGGTCGAATAAACTTTCAGTTTCAGTGACTCTGCAGTTTTTTGTTTTGTTTTTTTGTTTTTTAATATCTGAGAACAAAACATTTGTAAATAAACCTAAATAATTCATCCTCCTAAAAAAAATTACTGAAATTATAATCCCACGCGGATTATTAAAAAATGAATAAATAACAATGTTCTGCTCAATCTATTTATGGAGAATATCCCATAATAAACCGGTTTTAGCCTCCAGTGTTCAGAAAAGTGGGCGGAGCCTGAGACGACGTGGAAACGTGAACGCAGTAGCTGGTGTTTGACCAGAGGGGGCAGTAGAATCACCCATTTTTATCACGTAAACATGAATAACTTCGTCAACAAATCACAGAATAACTAAATTAAAATATCTAAAAAACAACAACAGGATGTGTGACATATATTTTGTAGTAGTAGTATTGTAGTATTGTAGTATTGTAGTATTGTAGTATTGTAGTATTGCTGCTGTAAATCTATAGAAATCTGTAATCTTATTAAATCGTCTGCTTTGTCGCAATAAATAGTGAATAGTGTTATAGTGTTAAATAGTGTTAAATACTGTGATCGACAAAGTTGTGTGTGTGTGTGTGTGTGTGTGTGTGTGTGTGTGTGTGTGTGTGTGTGTGTGTGTGTGTGTGTGTGTGTGTGTGTGTGTGTGTGTGTGTGTGTGTGTGTGTGTGTGTGTGTGTGTGTGTGTGTGTGTGTGTGTGTGTGACACAGTGACCTTGTTGCTGGATTGACTTCATGTCACCATGTGACATCACAGACGTGTACGATGTAAACACTGGTGTCTGAAGACACTTTAGGACGAGAGAGGTCAACGCCTTCACTCACTCACTCACTCATTCACTCACTCACTTACTCACTGGACAATGACTTTGGTAGAGGTTAAAGTCACTTTTTTATCATATTACTTAAGTAAAAGACATTGACTGTACTTAAGTATCAACTTAAGTCATTTTCTGATATAAATGTACTTAAGTTTAAGTGAAGCAAAAGTATTAAAATGACAGTGAGTGAGGGAGTGAGTGAGTGAGTGAGTGAGTGAGAGTGAGAGTATGGAGGGAGAAGAGGGGAGGAGGAGAGAGGAGGAGGAGGAGGTCATTATTTGGCAGTCAGTCTGCTCGTGGATGTAGAGAATAGCTCATTATTTGGCAGTCAGTCTGCTGGTGGATGTAGAGAATAGCTCATTATTTGGCAGTCAGTCTGTTTGTGGATATAGATATTGGCTCATTATTTGGCAGTCAGTCTGCTGGTGGATGTTGAGAATAGCTCATTATTTGGCAGGCTGTTGATGTATTCAGGAGCTCATTATTTGGCAGTCAGCCTGTTTGTGGATATAGATATTGGCTCATTATTTGGCAGTCAGTCTGCTGGTGGATGTTGAGAATAGCTCATTATTTGGCAGTGTTTTTGATGTATAGAAAAGCTCATTATTTGGCAGTCTGTTTGTAGATGTATAGAAAAGCTCATTATTTGGCAGTCAGCCTGTTTGTGGATATAGATATTGGCTCATTATTTGGCAGTCAGTCTGCTGGTGGATGTTGAGAATAGCTCATTATTTGGCAGTGTTTTTGATGTATAGAAAAGCTCATTATTTGGCAGTCTGTTTGTAGATGTATAGAAAAGCTCATTATTTGGCAGTCTGTTTGTTGATGTATAGAAAAACTCATTATTTTGCAGTCTGTTGATGTATTCAGTAGCTCATAAGTCTGTTGGTGGATATAGATATGCTCATTATTTGGCAGTCAGTCTGTTGCTGGATGTATAGAATAGCTCATTATTTGGCAGTTTGTCCTCATGGACCTTCAAGTGTCCACACACAAAAATAAAACGTTTCTCTGAGTTGACTCTGGACGCCGACGTCATCTGGAGATCGCGCCGTCGCGTCGTCGCGTCGACTCCGAGTGTCTGGCGCGATTCGTGCGACAGAAATCGCAGCGCTCGTCTCGTCCGGTGTGGACGCGGCATCGGAATCTGCCTTTTTCTCTCATCCGCTCAGCAGCGACGGCGGCTTTGTGTCGTGACGAACCCTCGATGAGACTCGAGACTCGCTGCCGTAAAAACGGGGGAAAGCAAACATGTCGACGCGGCGTCACGCTGTTCTGACATCAGCTACAAAGCCCCGTGGAAACACAGGGAGGAATTAGCTCCTGACACGATGGCGCCGGTCGAAGCGTGTTCTTCCCATTTCCCATCCTTCTGTTTCTGCAAAACAAAGCCGTCGACTGTGTGTGCGTGTGTGTGTGTGTGTGTGTGTGTGTGTGTGTGTGTGTGTGTGTGTGTGTGTGTGGATCTGTCTGTCACAGCCGGCTGTGAGCAGATACACGAGTGCAAACTGTGAAAAAACGGTAAATAAACACAAACGCTTCCAGCCCGAGGGTTTTTCTGTGTTTGCTCAGCGGCACGGCGGCAGAACACTGGCAGCGGATCGTAGAGCGCGCGTGACTGTGACGTTTCTGTATTGAAATATCAAATAAAAACAAGATTGAGAGTGTGAAGCTGACACTCTTTAAATCCATCTGTTTTACACACTTACATTTAATTGTGACACATGATTAATGTTTAATGTCTGATGAAATGAGATAAATTCCCTCCTTTTCTAAAACTAGCAGACACATTATCAACGACATCGAGCGGATTGTTTTGCATATTTAGGTCAACTATAAAAACATATTTGCTAATTCAACGTGAAACTAATCCCGCTCTTCTGAGGCTAACGTTCACTTCAGTCGTTCAAGTTTGCTTTTTACACTTTCGTACTTAAAGCGGACCTAGACAGGAAGTTCCAATTAACGCTGTTTTTTTTAGTGTGTATCTGCGTCATTACCTCGGTTTAGGTTCTAAACAAATTGCTAATTATTACAAATTGTAATCTCGGGCTCAGCGAGATCTCTGAAAAAACCCGGTGCGGTTACGTAAACATCGGTTCTCCTGAACAGCAGATCCTCCTGCTCCGGGCACTAGTCCGGGCACATCCGGTTGCGTACGTTGAACCGCAGAAGAAGAATAACGTCCGTTGTGGAGGTGTTTCACGAGCGACAGTGTCTTCTGACTCTGGGTCTGACTCTGGGTCAAAGGTCAAACTGACTGTCCAATAATGAGCTTCCAAATTCATCCACCAACAGACTGACTGCCAAATAATGAACCAATATATATATCCGCAGACTGACTGCCAAATTATGAGCTACTGAATACATCAGCAAACAGACTGCCAAATAATGAGCTAATCTATACAGCCCCCCAACAGACTGACTGCCAAATAATGAACCACTATATATATTCACAAACAGGCTGACTGCCAAATAATGAGCTATTCTCTACATTTATCTGCAGACTGACTACCAAGTAATGAGCTTCTGAACACATGACTCTTGATGTGTTCAGAAGCTCATTATTTGGCAGTCACTGCTTTGGTAACTGCCAAATAATGAGCCTTTCCATTCATCCACCTGCAGACTGACTGCCAAATAATAAGCCACTATATATATATATCCAAAAACAGGCTGACTGCCAAATAATGAGCTAATATATACACCCCCAACAAACTGCCTGCCAAATAATGAGCCAATATCTATATCCATCAACAGACTGACTTGCAAATGATGAGCTACTGAATACATCAACAGACTGCCAAACAATGAGCTTTTCTATACATCTACAAACAGACTGCCAAATAATGAGCTAATCTAGACACACCCCAACAGACTGACTGCCAAATAATGAGCTATTCTATACATCCACCAACAGACTGACTGCCAAATAATGAGCCACTATATATATATATATCCAAAAACAGGCTGACTGCCAAATAATGAGATATTCTCTACCTCCACCTGCAGACTGACTGCCAAATAATGAGCAAATATATACACCCCCAACAAACTGACTGCCAAATAATGAGCCATTATCTACATCCATCAACGGGCTGACTGGCAAATTATGAGCTTCTGAATACATCAACTGACTGCCAAACGATGAGCTAATCTAGACACCCCCCCCCCCCAACAAACTGACTGCCAAATAATGAGCTATTCTATACATCCACCAACAGACTGACTGCCAAATAATGAGCCACTATATATATATATCCAAAAACAGGCTGACTGCCAAATAATGAGATATTCTCTACCTCTACCTGCAGACTGACTGCCAAATAATGAGCTAATATATACACCCCCAACAAACTGACTGCCAAATAATGAGCCAATATCTATATCCATCAACGGGCTGACTGGCAAATTATGAGCTACTGAATACATCAACAGACTGCCAAACAATGAGCTTTTCTATACATCTACAGACTGACTGCCAAATAATGAGCCACTATATATATATATCCAAAAACAGGCTGACTGCCAAATAATGAGATATTCTCTACCTCCACCTGCAGACTGACTGCCAAATAATGAGCAAATATATACACCCCCAACAAACAGCCTGCCAAATAATGAGCCAATATCTATATCCATCAACAGGCTGACTGGCAATGAGCTTTTCTATACATCTACAAACAGACTGCCAAATAATGAGCTAATCTAGACACACCCCAACAGACTGACTGCCAAATAATGAGCTATTCTATACATCCACCATCAGACTGATGAGTTGTTCTCTACATCCATCGGCAAAAGTCAAAGACTTTTATTGTGAAATACCTGCAGATATCTGTTGATACTGCAGATTTACTTCAACATGTACACATTACACAACATCAGCTCCATCTCAGCAGCAGGTTTGTATCTGTGTGGATGTAGGTTACACATGAACGTGCAGCTGTGAAGACGCAGCTTCATCACAGCAGGACCAAAACAAACCGGCTGCCACGGGTCACGCAAGCGACATCACAGCTCATCATAATCAACAATTACAGGAGAAAAAACACAATCCAAAAGTCTAATTATCATTATTATGATATTAAGTAAACAGCGGGGGATTCGTTTAAGTAAACACTCGTTACCACAGCTGCACTTTTCACTAAGTGTTTCTTTGTCTTTGTGCAGGAAAAACTCAACGATCGAATCAAAGTCAAACTGATTTAAAAGACTGTTATTACATCACGGGCGCCATATGTAAGAATGTGGCCAAAAACAGTTACTACACTCAAATGCAAAACACCGAGGTCTCTTTAGGTTGCGTTTTCTGACGTAACTGGTTCAACCCGTGGTTGCTCGGCAGCTGAGACTCCACTGACCGCAATGATTGGTAGACGGCGGTAGGTGGCGCCGCGCGACGCCAAAACATGATTTCAAAACATAAACATGATTTGAATTTATTCCTGAGTCTCTGTGACACATTAGGAGGATTTTATGATTTATTACATAACGCGACTTTAAGGATCGATCTGTGACATTTTGATACAAAAGATACTTTGTATTTGTGATTTATTTAAATGTTATGATATGCTTATTTATTTTATCGCCTCCTTTACGGTCATGATTGACACGTTTACATCCTTTAAGTTCACCACGTCTTACAAAGCTAATTGTAAACCTTTTTGTGTGGTTTATTGTCCAAAATCAGTCAAACAATCATCTAAAATCACAACGTAGCAACAGTACGACCAGTGACAATCTTGCCCAGGACGGCGTTCTGTAAAAAGATCTGCATCATGTTTTGTGTGGCAAATGGGCGCCCCCTATGGGTGGGATGCCTCAGCCTTCGGGGTTTAAAAGTCAATTTCATTCATTTAAAATCTTGCATAATACTGAATTTATAATGCTGATAAATGTGTTCTTCTTCTTCTTCTTCTTCTTTTTTGGAGTTGACAGACTGGACGCAGCTTTTCGCGTTATTCTGCCCCCTACAGTCTGAAGACGTATCTGCATTTAAGGGGTGGCCCCTCATTTCTAAGTGACAAAATAACTCTCAACACTTGGTTTCGAGGCCCAGTTAAGATTAAGGGTTAAGATAGGAATTGGAATGGGCCCAAATACTCCAGTTAACCTGCCTGTTCAGGAGAAACGGCGCCACCATGTGCTCACTTTGCAGACGCACAGTGATCTGCCATCCTAAATGTAAAGGAAACATCTCCTCAACTCTGTGAATCCTGACTCCAGCTGAACTCACCATGAGCTCAGACTCCATATGTCAGCGTTTTAGAGTCCAGTTTGTCCTGGAGGACGAGGAGGAGGAGGAGGAGGAGGAGGAGGAGGAGGAGGAGGAGGAGGAGGAGTTTAAACTGACCCTAAAGCGTACTCCTCATCATCGGTGAGGAGGTTGGCTCTGGTTGTGATTACAGCTCCGTACACCTGTGTTCACATCTGCTCTCAGAGTCCTGGCTCCTCCTCCTTCATCATGATTCATGAATACAGATTCACTCAGAGATTAGATCTGATTTTTAATCATCAGAGCGCAGGTGTCTCGTCTTCACCGGAGTCCTGATTCTATCGTGTGCCGTTTTATATATATATATACATATATACACACACGTATATATAAAGTTATTAATAGATGGTGAGTGGATAAAACGTCTCTTATCTCAGGTCCTCAGAGTCTTTTGCATATTTCTTTCTTATCTCTTACACTGAAAGGTAAAATGTGAATTCCTCAAACGCGTTTACGTTGTTTTATTTGACATAATTATCGACGTTATAGATCGTTATCATGAAAGAACAATTACTGTTTTCATTTTATCATCTATGTCATTTTTTATTTGGCTCTTCGTGAAAGAGGAAGATAGATAGATAGATAGATAGATAGATAGATAGATAGATAGATAGATAGATAGATAGATAGATAGATAGATAGATAGATAGATAGATAGATAGATAGATAGATAGATAGATAGATAGATAGATAGATAGATAGATAGATAGATAGATTGATAGCATTTATAACTAGCTAGCATAAATAGTAAGCTAACAATAGATAGATTAAATAGTTGGCTGGCTAACATAGATAGATAGATAGATAGATAGATAGATAGATAGATAGATAGATAGATAGATAGATAGATAGATAGATAGATAGATAGATAGATAGATAGATAGATAGATAGATAGATAGATAGATAGATAGATAGATAGCATTTATAACGCTAGCATAAATAGTTAGCTAACAATAGATAGATAGATAGATAGATAGATAGATAGATAGATAGATAGATAGATAGATAGATAGATAGATAGATAGATAGATAGATAGATAGCATTTATAACGCTAGCATAAATAGTTAGCTAACAATAGATAGATAGATAGATAGATAGATAGATAGATAGATAGATAGATAGATAGATAGATAGATAGATAGCATGTATAACTAGCTAGCATAAATAGTTAGCTAACAATAGATAGATTAAATAGTTAGCTAGCTAACATAGATAGATAGATAGATAGATAGATAGATAGATAGATAGATAGATAGATAGATAGATAGATAGATAGATAGATAGATAGATAGATAGATAGATAGATAGATAGATAGATAGATAGATAGATAGAATAGTTAGCTAGCTTAGATAGAAATGACAAAACCAGAGTAGACAAAAAGAGATGAGGTCTTGTGTTTCCACTGATGTTCACCGAAGGCAAAGCTACACTTATAGCTATGCTAATGGTTATGCTAACAGCTATGAGCTGTAAAATGTGGATAAATGTGGTAAAAAATCGACTTGAGTTGAGTCACAGATCTGAAGTAAAGTTGTTCAGAGAGTTCTTCTGATGAAAAACAACGAGGTGAAAGTGAAAGTAAAAACGTGTTCAACAGAGTTTTTTTTGTCTCGTTCACAGTTGAGTTTATCTCGGCCCATAAACATCAATCAGGAAGTAATTGCGGGAAATTGCATCACAGTTTCCAAGAAATGTTTCCACTCGCCCGGATTAAAACACGAGCTCAGAGTTTCTGTGTGAGAACTTTACAGGTTTCACACAATTTATCCAAGAGCTGATATTATTTTCTAGGCCAAGCAGCGACTGCTCTGCACGTTCTTTACATCACTGATGGAATGTTGTGGCTTATGTTTGTGTGGATTTAGGTTGATTTAATTCTCCTCTGACCGCTGATGATGATGCTGCTGCTGATGATGATGCTGCTGCTGCTGATGATGCTGCTGCAGTGAGAGGTTTCATGTTTTCACGCTCATTTATCAACTCTGTGTCGTCGTTCACTATGTGGACAAAATGCTGCGAGTTAGCAAAACATTTCACGTGTTGTTTTTCATCAAATCAGAGGATTTATTGATGTTAAAAGTCTGAAGAAAATCTGCTCTGAATGAAGCGGAGAGAGTGAGCAAAAATTAAAAAAAAATATATGGAAATGGAAACATGGATTTAATTTCTTTAAATGTGAACTTTAGCCTCGATGTGACAGTTTTAAATTGTGAAAAATCCATAGTTCCATTATTTGAAACTAAATTTCTCTTTAATAATACGAAAAATATTATTAATAAATCCTCAAAGACCACACTGAGTGAGAGTGAGTGAGTACGTGAGTGAGTGAGTGTCAATGAGTGAGAGTGTGAGTGAGTGTGAGAGTGAGTGAGTGAGTGAGAGTGTATATGAGTGAGAGTGTGAGTGAGTGAGTGAGAGTGTCAATGAGTGAGTGAAAGTGAGTGTGAGTGTGAATGAGTGTGAGTGAGAGTGTAAATGAGTGAGTGAAAGTGAGTGAGAGTGTGAGTGAGTGAGTGAGAGTGTCAATGAGTGAGTGAAAGTGAGTGTGAGTGTGAATGAGTGTGAGTGAGAGTGTAAATGAGTGAGTGAAAGTGAGTGAGAGTGTAAATGAGTGTGAGTGAGTGAGAGTGTAAATGAGTGAGTGAGAGTGAGTGTAAGTGAGTGAGAGTGTAAATGAGTGAGAGTGTGAGTGAGTGAGAGTGTAAATGAGTGAGTGAGTGAGTGAGAGTGAGTGAGTGAGTGAGTGAGTGAGTGAGTGAGAGTGTAAATGAGTGAGAGTGAGTGTGAGAGTGAATGAGTGAGTGAGAGTGTAAATGAGTGAGTGAGTGTGTGAGTGAGAGTTTAAATGAGTGAGTGAGAGAGAGTGTGAGAGTGAATGAGTGAGTGAGAGTGTAAATGAGTGAGTGAGTGAGTGAGTGAGTGAGTGAGTGAGTGAGTGAGTGAGTGAGTGAGTGAGAGTGTAAATGAGTGAGTGAGTGAGTGAGTATGTGAGTGAGTGAGTGAGTGAGAGTGTAAATGAGTGAGAGTGAGAGTGAATGAGTGAGTGAGAGTTTAAATGAGTGAGTGAGAGAGAGTGTGAGAGTGAATGAGTGAGTGAGAGTGTAAATGTGTGAGTGAGTGAGTGAGTGAGTGAGTGAGTGAGTGAGTGAGAGTGTAAATGAGAGAGTGTGAGTGAATGGGTGAAAACTGTCGTGTAAATCAGTTCATCAGGACTAGAAAATCTCTATATAAATACAGACCATAATAATCTTCTGGTTTTATTTTGTAGTAACGAGTAACAGCGAGAGTGAGAGTGTATGCAGTGGAGTAAAAGTTAAAGTAGAAGTATAAATAACAAAGTGAAGTGAAGTACAGATACACGAGTATTTGTAACTTTGTTACTTGAGCTTAACAGTTAGTGCAGTGAGTTCTCTGGTGAGGACAGATTGTGTCTCTGAGGTTCTGCTGGATTAAGCTCATCACTCTGACCTGCTGGTCCGACACTTAAACTGGTCCCACGTGAAACAAACAGCAGCAGGTTTGTTCCCCTCGCTCTCGCCCACTCTGTTCCCGCTCAGATCTGCGGAGGATTTACAGCTTTTCTCTGCGTCTTCATCAGCGTGGACTCACTCTCACCTCACCGTCTTTTTCTCTTTTCACTTTTCTTCACTCAAACACTCGTGAAAACCTTCACCATCATCGTCATCCTCGTCTGTTTAAACTCTGCTCACGCACCAACACGCTCGTATTTACGCGACTTAACGCTCTTTTAAGGACTGAAAATAAAAACGGGTTTCTGCAAAGACAGAAAAAACATATTTATTTATTTATTTAAAAACACAGGAAAGGAAATGTGAAGTGAATATGAACTAAGTTTGTGAATTTCCTTCAAATATGTAAAAGAAACTATGACCTAGTTTATCTTTTACAACTGGGAAGTTGTAAAAGTTCAGAAAAAAGTAAAAGTATGTTATTATTGGAGCTGAAGTTCATTTAAATAAAAATAAACAAATGTGACCCAGTTTTGACGACTAAATATAGACTATATAAAAAAACAAAACGTGATTATGAACAGGTATTTTTTTAGTTTTTTGGGGGCAAACTTTAACTTTGTAATAAAAATTATAATTAAAATAAAAACAACCTTAATTTAAATGTAAAAACGAAATAAATCATTCATGAATTCAAGTTTTTAGAGCCAAATTTAATTCAAACATTTTTCTAAAGGATTTTACTGATAAAAATAATGAATGTGTCCAAAATAAAGTAATAAAGTCAAATCAGATAATGATAACTTAAATGTATAAAAATAAAACAAAGTCCACTTTACAAGACAAAATATAAACATATTAATGTGACATATTCATTTATTTCATTTTTTTAAATTGTGAACAAAGTTTAAATAAAATAATAATAATGATAATATATGATAATAATGCATTTTTTCGAACTCCTGTCCCCTGTTTGACCTTTGGTTTGACCTTTGGTTTGACCTTTGGTTTGACCTTTGGTTTGACCTTTGAGTTTGACCTTTGAGTTTGACCTTTGAGTTTGACCTCTAAGTTTATCCTCTGAGTTTGACCTTTGAGTTTGACCTCTGTTTTGTACGAAAAATTTTGAGTCAATTTTTTATTTCAAATTTTGAATGACATAGTATAGTATGACGTTTTTTTCAAATTTTGGACCAAAAATTTTGCGTCAATTTTTTTTTTCTAATTTTGGTGGACATAGTATAGTATGACGTTTTTGTCTAATTTTGGACCAAAATTAAAAAAAAAAAAAATGTTACTGCAACCAGTAGTTCTTTATAGATGTCATTCATGAAGTAGATATTTGTAATTGTGTTGATTTATAAAGTGGAAATGCTGGTCCTCACTTTGTCAGCAACCCGGTCCTCAGTATGCAGCAAGTACAAGAATGTGTGTGTGTGTGTGTGTGTGGGGGGGGGGTGTGTGTGTATGTGTGTGTGTGTGTGTGTGAGGCTCATTGTCTTTGAAGACGTCAGAAGATGAAAGAGTTCTTCCACTCTCGCTCTTTCCCCCATCGCCCATTAACCCTCTCTACCTCCTTTTTTTCCCTCCTTCCGTAATCCAATCACGTGTGTGTGTGTGCGCGCGCGTGTGCGTGCGTGTGTGTGTGTGCGCAGCGTGGTATATTGACATGCAGAGGCCACAGCGCTCTGTTCTTTAAAGGAGAATGGATTTGGCCGAGGTGAGTCCTGAAGCACTTTTGCGATGTTGAGCGTCCCGCGGGGTTTGGTGAATGGATAGATGCTTTCTGAGAGGAGGAGGAGGAGGAGGAGGAGGAGGAGGAGGGCAGGTATGAAGAGGAAGAACAACACACACACAGTCTGCTTCCCATGACTTCAGAGGACACGACACTGACACTGTAACTACGACCCATACGGAAGACGAGTCCCCGTGATGTGACTGTGTGAACAGATTTAGGTCCCCACAACATGAGTAATACCTGAAACAGCAGGAAACTGAAGTTTGTAAACCACTCACTCTCCCACACCAAAGCCCGTAGAGAAAACCACTGATTTTAGCTCACGGGGACACAGGAGCT